>NC_057805.1:492459848-492696322 GCF_018294505.1 Triticum aestivum | reverse complement strand
CCCCTCGTTTCAAAAAAAAACAAAAACCTCAGCTCCTGCCAGGTGCTGACGCGTGGATGCCTATTGGTCCCGGTTGGTGGCACCAACCGGGACCAAAGGCCCTCCTGCCTGGGCTCCCCGCACCGGCCACGTGGATGGCCTTTAGTCCCGGTTCGTGTAAGAACTGGGACTAAAGGGCTAGGGCATCAGTAACGACCCTTTAGTCCCAGTTCCAGAACCGGGACTAAAGGCCCTTATGAACCGGGGTAAAAGCCCCATTTCCTACTAGTGTATGTTTACAAAATCCTACGAATCAAAGAGGCTCAAAGTGTCCATCACAACCGACCGTATAGACCTCTACACTGCAAATGTCCCTGCTCATCTTCAGTACAAGGAACATACTGTACTACTATCATACTCCCTCCGTTCCAAAATATAAGTCTTGGTAGAGATTTCCACTATGGATCACATACAGATGTATCCAGATACATTTTAGAGTGTAGATTCACTCATTTTGCTCCATATGTAGTCCATGGTGGAATCTATACAAAGACTTGTATTTAGGAAGGGAGAGAGTACATATTAAAGAAGAACGGAAGAGGAACATGGTAAAGAAGAGCAAGCAGATTTTGGATAATAAAATGTTGGTTGCGCAGTGCCCACACATGATGAACCAGAGCGCATTAAGAATGCAACTCCTTGCTATCTCTCGACCATTTCAGGCAGTTGGATGAAGATCCTACGTCTCCTAACCCTTCTTCTTCCTCGTCACTGATTCTTCCCATACAGAACACCGCACGGGCCGCTGGCCGGACCACCGCCTGTGTTCCTCCGCCACCCCCACCCCCACCCCCGCCCCCACCCGCGTCGAGTTTTCTTCGTTCAGCGAGGCCCCACCACCGCCGCCCACAACCACCCGAGCCCCTTCGTTCACACCGGCGAACTCCGGCGAGCTCTGAAAAATCGATTGACCCAATTTTGAAATTTAGTCTACTGTGATTTAACTAGTGTGGAATATAAAAGGGGAAAACCATAAGCATTGGGAGTATAGTGTTGAGCGTGCCATGGCGGATCTGAAGGTGCAAACCGGACAAAGGCAACTTCGCAACCAAGACAAGAAATCAGAGTAAAGCAGTGGCGATCTATTTTCTTGCTGCGATAAATAAGTTGAGCAGATACGAAAGAGTACCGCCTCTGGTGCGGCGCCGTGTATGCATCTGCTGAGAATTTGACGGTGCTGCGGTAGCGATGGCTGTCGGCGGCGTGGAAGCAGATCTAGGAGGGTAGACGGTGGCGGCGGGGCGCGGTGGACGAGACGGTCGTAGGAGCGGCGCTGGCAAGGTGGACAACAACGGGGATGAAGCGAGAGGACGGGATGCAAGGATCCGGTCCGAAGCCGTGGATGAGAGAGGTCGATCTCTTGTAATGGACGGCGGTGTCGGGGTATCAGCTCCGGCATGGTGGAGGAGGACGGCGGTGGATGGGGGTGGCGGACGGAGGAGGCTGGGGTGGAGAGGGTGTTGGCGCCCACGGAGTACGAATGGGGAAAAGGGAGGTAGAGAGGAAGGGGGAACCATGTATTCAGGGCGCGCTTGTCTCAAATGCGAGGAAATTTACAAACTTAGCCCCTTTCAAATTTCCTACATCACATCAATATTAGTCGGTTGGGGATAGGACGGTAATCTTGCATACACCGAATATTTGCCGACGAGAGTTTGTTTTTGGTGCCCACCGTGTATGAATTGGGGAGGGAGTCGATTTCAGCCGAGGACACACTGTGTTTTGGCGCCCACCATGTATGAATCCGGCTGAGAGGCGGTTATGTCACGTTTGGGTGAAATTACAAACCTACCCCTATTGAAACCTATAGAAATCCAGCAGATAGGCTTTGCGTGGCAGGGATAGGCAGTAGTAATTTCCATCTCGCAGATTTTGGTTTCGTGCGGTTACTGCGACTTTCCCCGCTTCGTTCAAATTTTGCAGAGTGCATGTTTACCGTGCCAACTCAATTGGAATCCCGTTTGTATTCTATTTTTTCGGGCGGGATCCATTTTTGATTGGAATTAAATTCTATAGACATCATTTTTTATATATACTTTCAAAAGCACAACAAAGAATTCTGCTCCTTTATATGTATAATATGATTTACAAATACAATGATATCAAAATCATAAGGTTGAATTCAAAAAATTTAAACCAAATTATATTGTACTAAAATGTATGGATCAGTAATATCTACATATTAAATAACATAGATGCGCGTGAATTCATATGAGTATGCATGTTTGATAGATCAATTTTGGTTCGAGTATGGATTACATGTATCATCATCTCGAATTCAAATATTTGAATCCCTTTTATGTTCACTCCTTTCATGCTCATCTCTCTCGCATGCATGCTCCTTCATGTAGCTATCACTCTCTTTTCTCGAGCTCACCCGCACGCTCACTTCATGTTTCTCCTATCCTCGCAAACATGGTCTCTTGACGTCTCCCTTGAGAAGTGTCACACTCTCCCTATCATTATACATTACACGGTTTTCATTATCTCTCACGTCTCTACTGTTCTCTGGTATCACTCGGTACCTAAGCCTTCTTTTTCACCGCCACACACATAGTCTCCACTCGTCTTTCACTTTGTCTTTCTCTCTATGGGATTCTCTCACACACCCTATATGTCTTTAGATATGACTCATACCACTAAAATTACTCTCTCTCTCCTGTAGACACAACATTTGTTGCGGTCTCCTTTTCGTCTCCATCCCAGACTGGCATTATTCATTTGTTGACCGATCAGACAACCCCCCCTCTCTCTCTCACACACACACACAACTCCTGCTTCCACTCCCCTTCCCGACTACCGTGTCTCTCTCTCTCTCACAAAACTCTCGCTTTCGCACCCTGACTCGTATTTCTCACATACATTTATCAACTAGCCTCTAGATAGGTTTTATACACCCGCACACTCGTGCTTCCACTATCGCATACATGACTCTCTCCCGCTCCTTGTATCTATGTAGATTTTTCTTCCCTTCTTGAGACACGCCCTCTCGATCGTGCACACACACTATCGCCTCATTTTAAGCTGATACCTCTCGCACACACACTCTTTGTGTCTTTGTCACACATGCACTAGTCCTCCTCCACTCTCCCTCTCTCTCACACACATGGGCTTTTTGCAACAACTAGCAAGATGCCCATGCATTGCACGGAATATCAAGATGCATTTGCATGAGTAGTTTATCTTGTGGGGGAAAAGGATGATGAGGGAAGGCCTTATTTGCAAATGTGGAGAGGGGTGTGGGTATCTTTTTGCAAAATTGCCATAGTTTCCTTCCTATCCGCCAGATATAAATCGGACGACCTATATTGCAGGATGGCAGGCACACGATCATCACCGACTATGCTTTTTATAAGAGTAGGGATAAAAACAGAGTTGGTGATGATGGTGGGCCTGCCATCCTGCAATGTAGGCTGTCCGATTTATATCTGACGGATAGGAAGGAAAATATGGCAATTTACCCGCACTCCTCACCACATTTGCAGATAAGGCCTTGCCTCGTTCATCCTTTTCTCCCACAAGATCTTGATGTTCCGTGCAACACACGGGCATCTAGCTAGTAAGAGTAGAAATTAGACATATACCACTTCTCGAATCTTGAAACCAACAACGTTCCTCCCTTATCTCATCAAAACCGCCAAAGGAATATATTTTGAGTGAAACATAGCATATTTTTAGTGATATACGTATTTAAAAATTAGACTTTCTTTTCTATCAAATCAGTGAATATGTATTAATCTACTTTGATCGTGTGGCAACGCATTGACACATTGCTAGTAGTTATTATAATTTTTTGGACACCAGACAAACAGTGGAGTACATATACGAAGAGAAGAGGCGCACGCAGGCAGTCGGTCTCTCGCTGTCTCGCACGCATGAGTGTTACGTAAAGGCAACGTTAACAAATAAACCCTAAAACCGTAGGTACACGATTGCTGCATTCGCGGGTACTGGGTACGTGGTGGAGCACCTTTGTAGGAATAGTCAGCTCGCGTGATAATTTGATCTGTAGGAGTTGATGGTCGGGACCACAGGTGAACGACTTGGAGGCGGTGGCTCGCCAGTTGCCACACATCGAGTAGCCATGTTTAAAATATCATTTTTAGCGGGGTTAAGAGTTCCGATTTTCAATGGCGCGTTATAAGTACTAAGTAGTTTTTAGAACGATTGGTATGGAGCGAAAATGGAATTCATAGTACTACACACCTCCTTGGCGTATGGTTGTATGGGTTTATGCTGCGAGATGTTGAACCTGGTAGTTCTAGGGCAAATACCATGGTTCAGATTTAGATGCTGGTTTTCAGTAATGAAAATCGGAAGGGGGAAACCCTTCTTTCATTAAAAAAAACTACTACCTCCATTCTAGTTTACTAGTCCCCATTGTATTTTGGGTCAAAGTTTGTCCATGAATTTTACTTTTAAAATGTGAATGGAAAACGAGATTTTGTTATACCCAAACAAAAAAGGACTGGAGGGAGTTATTGCTCTGACACGGATGCGACCTCTCATAGCGCATGCATTGAACCGGCGCGCCGGCCAAGAGGGCCCCACTCGCTGTAGGCCCGGCTGAGCACGCCTCCTCGCCGCATGCAACCGGCTTCAGACTGCCCCGCCTGCCTTAATTGAATCCGCGCGTGTGCCGGCAACATGTCCTTCCGCTTGCCGGCCGGCATTTTAGAACACAAAAATGACTAAAATATAATGAATTTACGCATGGTCTTGACTTGTTGTGCTCGCAAAGGTAGCAGGAACTAGTTGAGGTTTTTCTTTATTTATAACTCTCCTCACATTTTTTGGCTTTGAAGTGAATCATGGTTGTGGGCATTATGTATGAATCTGCAGATATCTGTGAACATGAGTTTGATGTGGAAGTTGAACTTGGAATGTCGGGCTTGCATGTGAACTATACCATGTCCAATGCTTCGTCTGTTATTGTTTGGAAAGTAATTGCTGTTATTACATGACCCGAAAAAAATATTTTGTGCCACATCAGTAGATGCACGGAATCCACCTGGCTTGTGTGTAATCCAGCATCATCTAGGAATTTGCACCTTGTGTCTAATCCAGCATCATTAGGGAACTGGCACCTTGTGTGTAATCCAGCCTCATTTTGGAAACATGATCTCGAGGTTGACCATACTTCCCTCCTCGCAGGAACTGCATCGTGACATGAAGTTACTTCTTTTTTAGATCAATACTCAGAGCAACCCAGATCCATTTAGTAGAAGCAAGATAAACAGAACTCGGAGAAGTGAATTCAAAAGGAAAAAAAATAAAAACAGACTACAAGGTGAGAACACCCACTTCCTACATCAAGCTAAAAACGAAAGCATTAGGATGATTAAGACTCTTCTTATTACACATCAAAGAACACGAGGCTTAAGAGAAACCGAAACTACAACATATACACATCAAAGAACACGAGGTTAAACGAAAGTAATTGAAAGGGTGTTACTTACCAAAGCTCGTTTTACAGGTTCGGTGCAGCTCCTCTTTAACTTGCCATGCTCCTTGAAGATGTCCCCAATATCCCGTGTTTGGTCTTCATTGCTACTCTGCATGTTCGCACTCGTGGTTTTAAAATCTCAACATGGCAAGAAAAATATACTACTAGTAATACTCGCGCATCTTGTGGGCAACATTAAAGCACTCGTCTTCCATCTTAGAGCATCTCCAACAGAATCGCAACGCGCGGCGCTTTAAAAAAGCGTTTACAGTGCTGAGATCGAGAAGTAGAGAGACTAGAGAGTAGACGATAGTTCTCAGCATTGATAGATAAAAAAAAGATAATTCAACTACTCCTCATCATCCGACTCCTCCTCGGTGATGTCCTCCTCCGACGTTTCACTATAGGCGTGAAGATACCGATCGTCGTCGGATTCCCAGGGTGACGCTGCTCCTAGCCTCATGTTGAATTGAGCGTCCGCTTTTTGCCTACGCTTGTCCTCGCGATAGGTGGCTCGCTCTGCCCTCCTCTTATCCCTCTCCGCCCTCCTTTGCGTGTAGAACTCGTGCTCATTGATGATGTCCTACGGGAAGCATTGGTGCCACAACGCCATGGCTTCCTCGTCCATCTCGGTGATGCCGAGACGGTGCTCCCGCCTTCGGTTGTCACGACGATCCTCATCGGTGCTAAGCCGCGGCAGAGGCACGAGCTCCTGCGCCCACTCCCGCGTCGGCACATTGGGGAAGTTCAATGTTCTATGAGGCCACCGGAGGCGCCACGCCGCAGCGTCGCATGCGCGGGTGGCCTCGTTGGTGGAACCGGATCTCGGCGGAGAAGCCGAGGCCGAGGCACATCTTGCGGAACCGGCGGAGAAGCGTCGAAATTGCCGAGGCCGAGGCACATCCCGCGGAACCGGATCTCGGCGGAGAAGCCGCCGGAGGGGCGTGCGCGGACGCCGCGGTATCCCCAAGTTTCCCGGCGACGCGGCGGCATGGTGGCACAGCGGCGGCGAGGCGAGAAAGAGCAGGGAGAGAGCGGTGGCGAGGCACAGAGCGGGGAGAGAGCGGTGGCAAGTGTAACGCCCACGATGCGGCTATATCTCCCATGTGTCGAGGCACAACTTAGAGGCATAACCGCATTGTAGGTATTGTCGCAAGAAGGGTCATCTTCACACAATCCCATGTAATGAACAAGAATGGGATAAAGAGTTGGCTTACAATCGCCACTTCACACAATACATAACTTAAACATCCATCATTCAGAGTACAATCAAGGTCCGACTACGGAACCAAAATGAAAGAAGACAACCCCAAATGCTAGATCTCCAATCGTCCCAACTGGGCTCCACTACTGATCATCAGGAAACGAAAAATAGTAACGACCACGGTCCTCATCGATCTCCCACTTGAGCTTGGTTGCGTCATCTGCATAGGTGTCCTCGGCACCTGCAACTGTTTTGGTAGAATCTATGAGTCACGAGGACTTAGCAATCTCACACCCGCGAGATCAAGACTATTTAAGCTTGTAGGAAGGCAAGGAGAAATCTGGTGGAGCTGCGGCAAGCACTAAGCATATATGGTGGCTAACATACGCAAATGAGAGCGAGAAGAGAAGCAAAGCATCGGTCGAGAAGCTAGAAGTGATCAAGAAGTGATCCTGAACTGCTACTTACGTCAAACATAACCCAGAAACCGTGTTCACTTCCCGGACTCCGCCGAGAAGAGACCATCACGGCTACACACGTGGTTGATGTATTTTAATTAAAGTCAAGTGTCAAGTTCTCTACAACCGGACATTAACAAATTCCCATCTGCCTCATAACCGCGGGCACGGCTTTCGAAAGATAATACCCTGCAGGGGTGTCCCAACTTAGCCCATTATAAGCTCTCACGGTCAACGAAGGATATTCCTTCTCCCGAGAAGATCCGATCAGTCTCGGAATCCCAGTTTACAAGACATTTCGACAATAATAAAACAAGACCAGCAAAGCCGCCCGATGTGCCCACAAATCCCGATAGGAGCTGCACATATCTCATTCTCAAGGCACACTGGATGAGCAAGACGTCGGGTTGGCATAGACCCTGGTTGCCCAGGGGACGCCGGACATCGCTCGGTTTGGACCAGCACTCAGAGGAAGACTGGCCCGGGGGTTAAAATAAAGATGACCCTTGAGTCTGCAGAACCCAAGGGAAAAAAGGCTTAGGTGGCAAATGTTAAAACCAAGGTTGGCCCTTGCTGGAGGAGTTTTATTCAAGGCGAACTGTCAAGGGGTTCCCATAACACCCAACCGCGTAAGGAACGCAAAATCAAGGAACATAACACCGGTATGACGGAAACTAAGGCGGCAAGAGTGGAACAAAACACCAGGCATAAGGCCGAGCCTTCCACCCTTTACCAAGAATATAGATGCATTAATTAAAATAAGATATATCGTGATATCCCAACAATATCCATGTCCCAACATGGAACAAACTTCATCTTCACCTGCAACTAGCAACGCTATAAGAGGGGCTGAGCAAAAGCGGTAACATAGCCAAACAACGGTTTGCTAGGAAAGGATGGTTAGAGGCTTGACATGGCAATAAGGGAGGCATGATATAGCAAGTGGTAGGTAGCGCGGCATAGCAATAGAGCGAACAACTAGCAGCAAAGATAGAAGTGATTTCAAGGGTATGGTCATCTTGCCTGAGATCCCGCAAGGAAGAAGAACGAGTCCATGAAGAAGACAAACGGACGTAGATGAACGAATCCTTACAACTCCGGAACGAAACCGAAGCTACCGAGAGAAGCAAACCGGAAAGAAACAAAAACATAGTAAACAACCATCACATAAACATGGCATGATGCACAAGCAAGTATGATGCATGTCCGGTTTAATGATTCATGGCATGGCAAATGCAAGAAACAACACTACAAATTAAATGGAGCTCAATATGCAACTAGTTGCATATTGACGAGACAGCACATCAATTATTTAATTCTCTCTCGGTTATGTACCCAACAATATTAAATGTTGATTAACATGGCAAGAGGTGAAACATAATAAAACTACACATCTAGGCAAGTTTAAATGAGGCCGGAACAACAAACAACAATTTCGGAAAATCCTCATATGCATATTTCGAATGTGCTACTGTTCTTCCCTAAACACAATTTTAATGTTGTTAACCAGAAAAATAAAGTGCACCATGTTAAACTAGGCATTTTTCTACCCCATATACATATAAAGTTTATTAAGTTTGGAGCTACGGTTATTTAGTTATGAAATAAATCATTTTAGCATGTTATTTTTGCAAAATAAATGTAAACAGCAACTTAAACATCTTAAACATTGATGAGAGTGGCATATTATGAAGCTAGATGAAATTCTAAGCATTTTACATATATAAATCATTTTAATCCGATGCACGGTTGATGAGTTATTATATGCATGAACATGAGGGGTTTTTCTGTAAAACTGCAAATCACTAGATAAATAGTAAATCGCTCCGCGGGAAAAAACATGACTCAGACCGAATCTGCTGGCCCAACAGTGAGAAGGGGCTGGAGGGGCTGCTCACCCATGGGCTTCGGCCCGGTCGGTGAGGCAGCAGGCCGCGGGGGCGCAGGCTGGGCCTGGCGCTGGCATGGCGCGGCTGGATCTGGGCTGGAGGAGGCTGGGTCGCGGACACGAAGCACCGACAGCTGGTCAACGCAGGACGAGCAGGATCGCTCGATCAGTTCAAGCGGGATGCAGACGGCGGCGCTGAAACGCAGAGGCACGGGACTTGCGGTCAACGCTCGGTGCTAGATGGGGCTCGAAGCAGAGAAGGTCGCAGACGGGCGACGCAGCAAAGGGAACTTGGCGGGGAACTCCGACGAGGAAGATGGCCGCCGCGGGCTCCCGGGCATGGGGAGGCGACGCGGAACTGGCGGGGAGGGGCAGGAAAGGGATGGCCGCGCGGGGCAGAGGTGGACTTGGGGCTCCGGCAGGAGGAACTTGAGGCGCAGGGGACGGCGAGCTCGAGCAGATCCGGCCGGCGGGGTCGCGCACAAGGTGGAACTTGGGAGCGGCGACTCCTGTCCATGGCGTTGGGGCAGAGCTCCTTTGGTTCCTGCAGAAGCAGGAGAAGAAGAGAGAGAGAGTGATTAGAGCAGAGGAGGGAGTAGAATGCAGGGAAGGAGAAGAAAGGGAAGGCACGGGGCACGGGAAACCTCGGGAGGTTGCCGCTTGGTGGTCCGGCAAGGTCCTGCGGGGGCGCTCGAGGCAGCAGGGGGTCGGGACGGCCATGGCAGTTCCTGTCAGCGGCAAGAGGTCAGGCCACAGGGAGAGGCAGGGGCAACAAGAAGAAACAGGGGGAGTGGGAGAAGAGGAGCGACGGGGAAGTCCTGGCCTGACGACGGCGGGGCTACTGCTTGCTCCGGGTGAGCGGCTGGCTGCGTGGAGTTGATGGAGACAGGGGCGAGCGCTGGTTGGCTCGGGGCTGAAAACAAGGGGAGATGGTGGATCGGGAGGGATCTGGGATGATCCCAAGGAAGAAGGGAGTGGGTGGCGGCGCGGCTAGGGATGGATGGGACAAGGGGGCTAGATTTTAGAGATTGGTCTAGGGTTGGACTATTTATATAGGTAGGGGTTAGGGTAGGGGTATTCGGTCCCTATGATTAAAATCGGACGATCAAGAAAAATAAGCTAGGAGAGACCAACAAAGAAAACGGTGATGTTTTATAGATGTTTGGTGATGATCCGGATCCATTGGTAACGATAGCCGGGTTCGGGTTCGGGGAAGTTTTCGGACACGGGCGAGGGGTCGATGCACTGTGCAGAGAGGTTCGAATGGCCGGACAACAAAAGAACAGTCGGTCTTGAGAAAGGTGAACAGAGACGAGGAAGAAGCGGCCACTATCAACGGGTGCAAGTTTTAAAAACAAATGACGGCAACGAGGTGCCGATGCAATGCGGATGATGCCATGATGAATGCAATAAATAAAACAGCCGACACACAAAACATGGAAGGCGTCTGGAGCGTCGGTCTCGGGGCGTTACAACACTCCACCACTACAAGAGGATCTCGTCCCGAGATCTAGGATGGCACCGGAGAGAAACGGAAGAGGAAGAGAAGAGGTAAAGCTAAGTTGCTTCTTTGACAAAAGAGTGAAACCAACGAACCTTGAGAGGTTAAACAATTTTGAGAAAAGAATACAACGGAGATGAACGAGATTACAAACACTCCGTTAGAAAAGGGGAACAAGGAACATTATGAGAACCTTGTGGGTTGAAAGACATGAAATAAGGGCTTAACGAACCAAAAGAATATGAAACCACACCGGTATAACGAGATAGACAAGGAACAAGAATGACATAATTTTGGTAGCACTCCGGTAGAAACGAGAAGGAAAACTTGATACGATGGAAAGAACGTGAATGAAGGACACGACACTCCGGTTGAAAATGGATGAGCACGAAAAGAACACGATCCTCACAATTCGAGATGATGAGTGAAGAGAGCAACATCACAATGCCTCCGGTAGAAGTGAAAGAATGCAATGAAAAGAACGGAGAAGAAAACAACATGTTGTACCTCAAGTGAATTTGAGAGAGCATCCTTAAAAGAAGGATAAAATGGAGTTGTTGAAAAATCGACAAAGAAAGGATATGATCTTCGTGGGCTTATGGAGACATCTCAAAACTTGAGGTGAAATTCTGCCACTAACGAAAACAAATAATTGGATTGATATCAACAAGGAGACGAGAAACTTATCTCACCGGGAGGACAAATGAAGGACTTGGGTCATTTATAAGCACCATAAATAGCAACAATCCTTAGGGAAAGCTTTAGGTGAAATATAACCCAAGATACCTCCAATGAAGAGATTGATGGGTTGCAACGGATCTCATGAACAAATTGAAAATGATGGGTTTAAAATATGTCATTCCGGACAACTTATGAATCATGAAACATGAAGTGAAATTATCAAGAATGACATAACACCACCTCAAAAGATAAGAGAGAAAGAATTGCACTTTGGAATGCAAGATGAAGAAGGCTTGAACTCCTCCAACAATAATCTTGAAGAACACTTCAAAAATGAATTAAATCCCTGATGAACCACCATGTATAGCCTCCATGAAGAACTTTGGTAATAAAAGGATGATAAAAGAAAGAGAAGTTGAGAACACAAGGTGAAGCCTTGCGATGATTTAGATGGAGCTTCGCGACGAGATAATGCGGAAAACTTGGAACTCAGGAAAAGAAAACATGAAGGATCTCGAACCGAGAATGTGACATGATGAACAACTTTGGAAAGAAGAAATTAGATCACGTGGATGAAACAATAATAAGAATTACGTTATGCATATCCTTCACCAATTTAAATTGATGACAAGCAACGGATTTGGCATACTACTTATTCTCGTAGAAAGGATTAAGATAGATATAGCGCAAACTTGGGAAAAGTCTTCAACGATCCGCCGGTAGGATTTGGAAAGAACGGATGAATTGATATGATAATCAAGGAAGAGAACTCTTGAATGAAACACCGTAAGAATTGAAAATGAACGAAGAAAAGGGATGAATCACCGGTACGAATTTGAAAACGAACGAAGATACTTGGGGAAATTTAGATACAAGAGAATGAAGAGATCACGAGTTGACTAGGGAATACTAGAGCGATGCACCGGTAAGATTTGGGGAACAAGAGCTGGAAGCTGAGAATGAATAATTCTGAGATGATGGGTTCCGGAGAATCAAACTGAAAAGACTCCTGAATTGCTCCGGATGGGTGAAAAGAATTCTCACAATCGAATACAATTATGAGAGGATGGCATCAAGCTAGAACCATGAATCTTGGAGAGAATGGAGCAAGATTTAAGAGAAACTCTTCTTCGGTCTTCAAATGTTGAGAATGATGACGAGAAACACCCCCATGAATTGTTGAGGCACTCCGGAATGAAAATTGGAAAGGTTGAACCAACGACGAAAAGAATTTGAAAGATCTTGAAGAAAGACATTTGACTGATGATAATTCATTCTTACGTCAAACTTTGCAATGAATTTGAGAATAACTCCGAAAATAATTAGAAGAGTCAGGTAAGATCCTGGAAAAAGACATGTGGGTTAGGGCCCACTCAAAAGAAACACCGTTGGAATGATTTTTAAGAGCGACTGCACCGGTTGAATTAAGTGGCTTGAATGAGATAACAACCTCGAAATAACTTGAATAGATCGAGAATGGAAACGCGAATCTTCTGAGATATCTTCGTCACTTCGGATAAGAATAAAGAGAGATGAACGATTAAGAGGTGCATCGGCATGGGAAAACATTTGAAACAAGGAAAGGATATGATCGACAAAGCTTGAATTGAATCCACCGAAGAAGAAAAGAGAACGAAGATTAATAAACTTGAAGCTCCGTTAGTATCTTCATGGGAAATCACCGGATCAGAACATTGATTGAAAAGAGTGAAGAGACTTCACATGAATACATGGGTACTTTATTAAGAAATCTAGGTCCTCGAAGAAAAAAGGGTGGGAGGGCGGGAAAACAAATGCAACTTGGGCTGATGGAATAGATACCGTTGAGAAAAAAACTTAGAATTGATCTTGCGAATGTTGGAATGACTGGATGCACTTGAAGAGAAACACGCCGGTTGGAAAGAATTGTAATGACAACCTCAGTGATCAAGAAGGATTAGTATTCACATAGAAATGTGAGAACACCGCTTAGAATAAGGTATGGAATCAACACTTGACTTCGAAGCAACTCAAATACGACCACTTAAAACAAAACAAAGGATTGGCTTGCAGAATAAGCCGGAACAAACATATGATAGAGATTTCGTCCGAAGTTTTCGTGATGGGGCCCACACGGGCTCGATCGTACAGCACCATCATGTGCAAGGCAGTGCACATGACATACGAAGCGTCCCCGAGTCGGCATAGCCAAGGACTCTTTAAGACACTATGAGACCACTGTAAACCAACCGTGGAAAGGCGGACCACTAGACGTCGTACCCCAATATCATATCATGCATCTATCAGAAAGATATCCTAGGAGCTACTTGAATTCCCACTTATAAACTCCTGAAACTTTCTGGTTATGCAATCAGGTGTTGGGGATATAGGGGACACAAAATATATCACTCAAACTAACAATACCTAGATCCAGCTGTATCCATCCTTCAACACATAACCAAGAAACCTTCGGAAATCATTTACCTCAACCTTCGAAAAGCATCCGTTATACGAGTTATGGCAATACTCACGATCACCCGCCCCAGTACTGGGTGGCGTCGAGGTTATCTCAACAACAACTGCATAAAAGAGATTTTCGATGTCGGCGAAACTCAGGTATTCCAGAATTGCAACGATAAAATTGTGACGACAACACCTCTGAGCTCAACTCCCCGGGACACTGCCACAGCCCCTAAATGTCAGGAGGCACCAGGAACAATGTTCTCGTCACAAAACCATCGGAACGATTCCAAGATACCCGCGTGATCCTAAAAATAAATTTAGTGAAATTTGAGGAGAGGAAAGGCAAAACATCTACGTCAGGAGACCTCATCCGAGCGACGAAGGGACTGAGGAGTAAAAAGAATCCTACTCTCCGGTATATATAATCCTAAGACTCAAAACATTTTTTTGTTCTAGACTCAACAACGTCAGCGATTCGATCAAGCAGGGGGCTCCTAAGTCGGGGATGGCTCTGATTACCAACTTGTAATGCCCACGATGCGGCTATATCTCCCACGTGTCGAGGCACGACTTAGAGGCATAACCGCATTGTAGGTATTGTCGCAAGAAGGGTCATCTTCACACAATCTCATGTAATGAACAAGAATGGGATAAAGAGTTGGCTTACAATCGCCACTTCACACAATACATAACTTAAACATCCATCATTCAGAGTACAATCAAGGTCCGACTACGGAACCAAAATGAAAGAAGACAACCCAAATGCTAGATCCCCGATCGTCCCAACTGGGCTCCACTACTGATCAACAGGAAACGAAAAATAGTAACGACCACGGTCCTCATCGAACTCCCACTTGAGCTCGGTTGCGTCATCTGCATAGGTGTCCTCGGCACCTGCAACTGTTTTGGTAGAATCTGTGAGTCACGAGGATTTAGCAATCTCACACCCACGAGATCAAGACTATTTAAGCTTGTAGGAAGGCAAGGAGAAATATGGTGGAGCTGCGGCAAGCACTAAGCATATATGGTGGCTAACATACGAAAATGAGAGCGAGAAGAGAAGCAAAGCATCGGTCGAGAAGCTAGAAGTGATCCTGAACTGCTACTTACGTCAAACATAACCCAGAAACCGTGTTCACTTCCCGGACTCCGCCGAGAAGAGACCATCACGGCTACACACGCGGTTGATGTATTTTAATTAAAGTCAAGTGTCAAGTTCTCTACAACCGGACATTAACAAATTCCCATCTGCCTCATAACCACGGGCACGGCTTTCAAAAGATAATACCATACAGGGGTGTCCCAACTTAGCCCATTATAAGCTCTCACGGTCAACGAAGGATATTCCTTCTCCCGAGAAGACCCGATCAGTCTCGCAATCCCGGTTTACAAGACATTTCGACAATAATAAAACAAGACCAGCAAAGCCGCCCGATGTGCCGACAAATCCCGATAGGAGCTGCACATATCTCGTTCTCAGGGCACACCGGATGAGCAAGACGTCGGGTTGGCATAGACCCTGGTTGCCCAGGGGCCGCCGGACATTGCTCGGTTTGGACCAGCACTCAGAGGAACACTGGCCCGGGGGTTAAAATAAAGATGACCCTTGAGTCTGCAGAACCCAAGGGAAAAAAAGGCTTAGGTGGCAAATGTCAAAACCAAGGTTGGGCCTTGCTGGAGGAGTTTTATTCAAGGTGAACTGTCAAGGGGTTCCCATAACACCCAACCGCGTAAGGAACGGAAAATCAAGGAACATAACACCGGTATGACGGAAACTAGGGCGGCAAGAGTGGAACAAAACACCAGGCATAAGGCCGAGCCTTCCACCCTTTACCAAGTATATAGATGCATTAATTAAAATAAGATATATCGTGATATCCCAACAATATCCATGTCCCAACATGGAACAAACTTCATCTTCACCTGCAACTAGCAACGCTATAAGAGGGGCTGAGCAAAAGCGGTAACATAGCCAAACAACGGTTTGCTAGGAAAGGATGGTTAGAGGCTTGACATGGCAATAAGGGAGGCATGATATAGCAAGTGGTAGGTAGCGCGGCATAGCAATAGAGCGAACAACTAGCAGCAAAGATAAAAGTGATTTCGAGGGTATGGTCATCTTTCCTGAGATCCCGCAAGGAAGAAGAACGAGTCCATGAAGAAGACAAACGGACGTAGACGAACAAATTCTCACAACTCCGGAACGAAACCGAAGCTACCGAGAGAAGCAAACCGGAAAGAAACAAACAACATAGTAAACAACCATCACATAAACATGGCATGATGCACAAGCAAGTATGATGCATGTCCGGGTTAATGATTCATGGCATGGCAAATGCAACAAACAACACTACAAATTAAATCGAGCTCAATATGCAACGAGTTGCATATTGATGAGACACCACATCAATTATTTAATTCTCTCTCGGTTATGTACCCAACAATATTAAATGTTGATTAACATGGCAAAAGGTGAAACATAATAAAACTACACATCTAGGCAAGTTTAAATGAGGCCCGAACAACAAACAACAATTTCGGAAAATCCTGATATGCATATTTCTAATTTGCTACTGTTCTGCCCTAAACACAATTTTAATGTTGTTAACTAGCAAAATAAAGTGCACCATGTTAAACTAGGCATTTTCTACCCCATTTACATATAAAGTTTATTAAATTTGGAGCTACGGTTATTTAGTTATGAAATAAATCATTTTAGCATGTTATTTTTGCAAAATAAATGTAAACAGCAACTTAAACATCTTAAACATGGATGAGAGTGGCATATTATGAAACTAGATGAAATTCTAAGCATTTTACATATATAAATCATTTTAATCCGATGCACGGTTGATGAGTTATTATATACATGAACATGAGGGGTTTTTCTGTAAAACTGCAAATCACTAGATAATTAGTAAATCGCTCCGCGGGAAAAAACATGACTCGGACCGAACCTGCTGGCCCAACAGAGAGAAGGGGCTGGAGGGGCTGCTCACCCATGGGCTTCGGCCCGGTCGGTGAGGCAGCAGGCCGCGGGGGCGCAGGCTGGGCCTGGCGCTGGCATGGCGCGGCTGGATCTGGGCTGGAGGAGGCTGGGTCGCGGACACGAAGCACCGACAGCTGGTCAACGCAGGACGAGCAGGATCGCTCGATCAGTTCAAGCGGGATGCAGACGGCGGCGCTGAAACGCAGAGGCACGGGACTTGCGGTCAACGCTCGGTGCTAGACGGGGCTCGAAGCAGAGAAGGTCGCAGACGGGCGACGCAGCAAAGGGAACTTGGCGGGGCACTCCGACGAGGAAGATGGCCGGCGCGGGCTCCCGGGCATGGGGAGGCGACGCGGAACTGGCGGGGAGGGGCAGGAAAGGGATGGCCGCGCGGGGCAGAGGTGGACTTGGGGCTCCGGCAGGAGGAACTTGAGGCGCAGGGGACGGCGAGCTCGAGCAGATCCGGCCGGCGGGGTCGCGCACAAGGTGGAACTTGGGAGCGGCGACTCCTGTCCATGGCGTTGGGGCAGAGCTCCTTTGGTTCCTGCAGAAGCAGGAGAAGAAGAGAGAGAGAGTGATTAGAGCAGAGGAGGGAGTAGAATGCAGGGAAGGAGAAGAAAGGGAAGGCACGGGGCACGGGAAACCTCAGGAGGTTGCCGCTTGGTGGTCCGGCAAGGTCTTGCGGGGGCGCTCGAGGCAGCAGGGGGTCGGGACAGCCATGGCAGTTCCTGTCAGCGGCAAGAGGTCAGGCCACAGGGAGAGGCAGGGGCAACAAGAAGAAACAGGGGGAGTGGGAGAAGAGGAGCGACGGGGAAGTCCTGGCCTGACAACGGCGGGGCTGCTGCTTGCTCCGGGTGAGCGGCTGGCTGCGTGGAGTTGATGGAGACAGGGGCGAGCGCTGGTTGGCTCGGCGCTGAAAACAAGGGGAGGTGGTGGATCGGGAGGGATCTGGGAGGATCCCCAGGAAGAAGGGAGTGGGTGGCGGCGCGGCTAGGGATGAATGGGACAAGGGGGCTAGATTTTTGGGATTGGTCCATGGTTGGACTATTTATATAGGTAGGGGATTAGGGTAGGGGTATTCAGTCCCTCCGATTAAAATCGGACGATCAAGAAAAATAAGCTAGGAGAGACCAACAAAGAAAACGGTGATGTTTTATAGATGTTTGGTGATGATCCGGATCCATTGCTAACGACAGCCGGGTTCGGGTTCGGGGAAGTTTTCGGACACGGGCGAGGGGTCGATGCACTGTGCAGAGAGGTTCGAATGGCCGGACAACAAAAGAACAGTCGGTCTTGAGAAAGGTGAACAGAGACGAGGAAGAAGCGGCCACTATCAACGGGTGCAAGTTTTAAAAACAAATGACGGCAACGAGGTGCCGATGCAATGCGGATGATGCCATGATGAATGCAATAAATAAATAAATAAATAACACAGCCGACACACAAAACATGGAAGGCATCTGGAGCGTCGGTCTCGGGGCGTTACGGCAAGGCACAGAGCGGTGGGAGGGCGTTGGATTTTATAAAGCGCACCGGACGTCGCGCGCCAAAACTAGCGCACGCCCGGCCGCTTTTTCCCGCGCGCGTGATCCTTTCCCTACGTCTCTGCTATCTCTACTCTCTTCTCTACTGTTATATTTATTTTATATTTAATATTTATCTCTACTTCTCTACTGTCTACTTTTTTTCTCTATACTTTTTTTCTTATAAAAAAACAGACTTGGTGATGATGGTGTGCCTGCCATCCTACAATATAGGCCGTCCGATTTATATCTAACAGATAGGAAGGAAACAATGGGAATTTTGCAAACAGATACCCATACCCCTCTCCAGATTTGCAAATAAGGCCTTCCCTCATTCATCCTTTTCTCCCACAAGATAAACTACTCATACAAATGCATCTTGATGCGTGCAACGCATGGGCATCTTGCTAGTTCTAAAAAACTTTCCATCATTTGCCACACTACTGGCTGCAGATGAAAAACCTACCCAAGCACAGCGCGATACAGGAGCGACGCACAATTACAAGATGATATTCTGTTGGACAATGGAGGCTATAACCAATTACTTTTACGGGAACAATAACACCCAGGAAATTTGAAGGGTAGGTATGAACAAAATTGGAACTGCACATGTACTGCTAAGTGATTCAATACACACATTACCAATCGAGGAGGAGAACAATGATCACGGCGGCCTCTGTGAGTCATGGTCGGCAATGGGAGTCAGTTCATTGTCCATGACGGTGGTGCTTTGGCACTTGGCGTCGGCTTCCGGGAAGCAGATCCGAGACCGTCGAAGACGGTGCCGGGGAAGAGGCTCCGTGTACGACGACGACGACGGACCGGCTCCAGTGCGGCGCAGATGCGCTGCGGTGGACGAGTGCGCCGATGGAGAAGGGGAGGAGCACGAAGGCTGCGATGCCGTGGAGAAGTCTATTTTGCGGCGGGGATAGAAAATGGGGATTATATTCAGGTGTACTACTCTGGGTGCCGTGGTGGGGTTGGCTGGGTAGGGTGAACCTGAAGTTACAAAAACAGCCCCTTACCAAGCGTCATCCATAGGCCTGTTCCGAAGGCTATGATGGTAACTTGCCACTGCTTAAATCAGGGTCGCGGGAGATTTTCCCGCCGACCTCAAAATTTTGTGACACTGAACTCCCCGTGTGGCGTGTTGACTGATTCAGCTAAGCAACTAGCAAGTAGTACTAGTAAACTCTGCATATTAGGTTTGACCGAAGTAAAAATTCCTAAAGTTTGACCAAGTTTATAGAAAAATATAAACATTTACCATCACAAATATGTATGATATGGAAGTACATTCAATAATGAATCTAACGGTATTTATTTGTTATTGTATATGTTAATATTTTTTGTTAGAAGCTTTCTGCGAGTTTACAAAACTTGACTTTGACCAATGCTAATACGCGGACTTAAATAAAAACAGAGGGAGTACACATTTGTTTTCTTAGTTTGTAGTGAACTAATCATTTGTTGAAATTGTGAAATAAATATATTAGGCTACTGACTTCGAATGTAATGGTCTATACAATTCAATAGTTACAATCATTGTCGAATTCCAAGTTGTATACAAGGTCTATAGTACTTCACAACATGCTCAAACTCACATAATCCGAGTCAAATGAGAATCTAAATGCATTTCATAGTTATTACTTTGTAGGATGCAACAAAACCAACCATAACTCTACACCAGTCATTATAAAAGCAACATTTTTGTCGTGGTTTTGTCCATGCTGCCTGCCCGGGTTGAAGAACTAAAGAAATCTGCTGCAAGGGCTGGTGCTCTGACCGCACTAACCCGGGCAAAGGCGTGGGTGCCTGATCTTGATCCGGAGGATATGCAAACGTTATCGAAGCTTAAAAGAAGACGTATTAGAATTTGGGAAAGATGACCTCCGAGCCATAAACTGGGAAGTACGTCCGATGGCTTGCCAATTAGCTGAAGAAGCTGATCTTTCACATTATCAGGCAAGTTATGATGTTAGCAACAAACGGGTGGCCGCACCAACTCCTGAGGTTCAAAATCTCATCCCGCCAATTCGTAAGCACACTTATGCCCCTAACATTGAACCTTCCACCCTTATAAGCGATGAAGCTGTGCTCCAAGCTTTAACTGGGATCGACTGGACAACTATTGACTTCCAGCCGCTGGGTAGAGACGAAGAGGATGAACCGGTGCAAGATGATCCACAGCCGTCAAATCAAGCTGGTGACGAATCATGATCCGGAGGCCGGTTTAGTCTTCCACATGCTGCAATGCTTATTGAGAAACAATTATCCTTTTGGGCACTGAAACGCCTTGTAATAGGCTAGTTAAAACACTTGGTCTGCTATGCCATCATGCATATTTTTGTGTGCCTGACATTTGTTAATCCGCCATGCTTAAGACATATGATGCGCATAATCCGTAGCGATTTACTCAAGCTATTCCTGCACACAAGAAGTAGATAGTGTCCTGGCGGTTTACCGCCGGACGGGTCATGATGCCCAAAGATATAGCCAGGGTTTATAACCGAGGCTGTAAAAAGATGATCAAATATGAAAATAATTGATACATGTGACCTTGAGTCATAATGTTGGCTGACCAACTGTTGTAGTGAGGGTAATAACCCTAACCCGAAGTATTAATAACTTCTGTCATATTATGTCGGTTTATAAAAAACCGTTCCGGGTTGTGATAAACACCGGTTGCGACTTTGAGTCGAAACCAGACTGGGTTAAGAAACTCTGGGTTATAAGTGAGTACGTACTGACAACTTGTAGTTGACAGCTTAGCTGGGTTGATGAACACCGGTTTATCAAAAAACATCATAAGTTTTGTCAAAAGAGAGAAAAACTTGGCAAAAAGCAAATGAAAACTTGTAGTCGAGGCTTTTCACGGGCTGCCAGGCCCCAAATTCGAGGTTTTCATGGGCTGCTAGGCCACTGAGTTAAACCATTTCACAAAGCCTTTTAAGATGGTCCTCAATCCTTAACCAATCATCGTTTTAACTTGACAAGTTCAGGGTCTTATCAGAGTAACTTGTCAAAGTTCGAAGGGTCGTACCAGGTTTACCTGGGCGGAGTGACTTACTTAAATAGGCAGGCTAACCCGGGGTTTTAGGTGTATACACCAGGCTTCCAAGCCATGGCTTGATAGCCTATTACAAGCGTAGATTCTTTGTTCATTGTGACAGCAAAGAATCCCCAAGTAACATTTTGAGTTGTGCTCAGTGGGTGCCTATGTTTGAGTTGTTCTTTTGCAACACTCTCTTTGGCCCCGAAGTAATTTGGTGTTTGAGCCGATCAAGAGGTGTGACTATGGTTCGAATACGACCAAGCCCCCAAGTGATTTCTCTGGTGGCCTTGCGCCGATCAAGAGGTGTAGCTTTAGTTCAAATACAACCAAGCCCCCAAATGATTTTATAAAGCTTTGATAAGCTGAATCAAGGGGTAAACCGGAAGCCGCTTTACAAAATAAAAGCCCCCATGTAACCACACATGATATAAGAAAAACAACAGATACCCCGCTTTAGCTGAGGTTCCGGTTTATTATATTTATCATAATATATACATTGTCATAATATGTACATAAGCAGAGCCTATGGCTCAAGTATAGTACGGCCGAAGATGAGCAATATTCCACGGCCGGTGGGTCTCCTCCTCCGATTTACGTGAATCTTTGCGCTCTCGAACATCTATAAGGTAGTATGACCCGTTGTGCAAATTCTTGCTGACCACAAAAGGTCCTTCCCAAGGTGGGGATAACTTGTGCATATCTGTCTGATCCTGGATGAGCCGGAGCACCAAATCGCCTTCTTGAAAGGTTCTGGTTCTAACCCGGCGGCTGTGATAGCGACGCGGATCTTGCTGATAAATCGCCGAACGGGCTGCTGCCATGTCACGCTCCTCATCTAACAGGTCAAGCGCTCCCTGCCGTGCCTTCTCATTGTCAGCTTCAACATATGCCGCCACACGAGGCGAATCATGACGGATATCACTTGGGAGCACCGCCTCCGCTCCATAAACCATGAAGAACGGCATGTAACCCGTAGACCTGTTGGGTGTGGTATTGCTCCATAACACAGAAGGTAACTCTTCCACCAAACAACCCGACGTCCGTTGCAAAGGAACCATAAGCCGGGGCTTGATGCCTTTCAAAATCTCTTGATTAGTTCTCCGTTTGACCATTAGACTGGGGGTGAGCCACTGATTACACATCAAGCCGGATGTGCTCACGTTGACAGAATTCCTTCATAGCACCTTTGGATAAATTGGTACCATTATCAGTGATAATGTTGTGTGGAAAGCCAAACCGGAAAATCACCTTCTTGATGAATTGAACTGTCGTAGCTGCATCACACTTACTGACCGGCTTTGCCTCCACCCACTTGGTGAATTATCAACCGCCACCAAAAGGTGGGTCTTTTTTTCCTTGGATCTCTTAAAGGGTCCAACCATATCCAGCCCCCAAATTGCAAACAGCCAGGTGATTGGAATCATCCTCAATTCTTGAGCCGGTACATGAGCGCGCCTTGAGAATTTTTGACAGCCATCACATTTGTTGACCAAGTCCTCGGCATCAGCATGAGCTGTCAGCCAATAGAAACCATTACGAAACGCCTTGGCTACCAGAGATTTCGAACCGGCGTGGTGACCACAGTCTCCTTCGTGGGTCTCACGCAAAATTTCACGGCCTTCTTCAGGAGATACACTGCGTTGGAATGCCCCTGTAACACTGCAATGATGTAACTCCCCATTGATAATAGTCATGGACTTGGACCACCGGATTATCTGCCTCGCCGAAGTTTCATCTTCTGGTAACTCGCCCCGGCTCATATATGCCAAATATGGAACCGTCCAATCCAGAATAACGTGAAGAGCCGCCACCAACTGAGCCTCCGGATCAGGGACAGCCAAATCCTCTTCACCAGGGAGCTTGACGGACGGATTATGCAGCACATCTAGGAAGACATTAGGTGGAACCGGTTTACGTTGGGAACCCAAATGGCTTAAACATCTGCCACTTCATTTTTCCGCCGGTCCACATGATCCACCTGATAACCTTTGAAGTGACCCGCAACAATATCCACCTCACGACGGTATGCCGCCATGAGTCGGTCCTTGGAGTCCCAAGTGCCAGACACTTGTTGAGCCACCAGGTCCGAGTCACCAAAGCACTTAACTCGGCTTAGATTCATCTCTTTGGCCATCCGAAGACCATGGAGTAGAGCCTCATATTCAGATGCGTTGTTAGTGCAAGGGAACATTAAACGGAGAACATAACAAAACTTATCACCTCTTGGGGAAGTTAATAAGACTCCAGCCCCCGAGCCTTCCAATTGCCTGGACCCATCAAAATGAATAGTCCAATAAGTATGATCCGGTTTCTCCTCTGGCGCCTGTATTTCTGTCCAATCATTGATGAAATCCACAAGTGCCTGAGATTTGATCGCCGTCCGGGGCATATATTGTAACCCGTGAGGGCCAAGCTCGATATCCCACTTAGCAATCCGGCCAGTTGCTTCCCTGTTCTGGATTATATCCCCCAAAGGAGCAGACCTGACCACCGTGATGGGATGACCTTGGAAATATTGCTTAAGCTTTCGGCTTGCCATGAAAACCCCGTACACCAGCTTCTGCCAATGCGGGTACCTTTGCTTGGACTCAATAAGTACCTCACGGATATAATAAACCGACCGTGGAACCGGATACTCCTTTCTGGCCTCCTTGCGCTCCACCACAATAGCCACGCTAACAGCCCGGGCGTTAGCTGCCACATATAGCAACAATGGCTCCTTATCAACAGGAGGATCAAGAACCGGCGGATTGGCAAGCTGCCGCTTTAAATCCTCAAATGCTTCATTGGCAGCATTGCTCCAGACGAAGTTATCCGTTTTCTTCAGCATCTGATATAAAGGGATGGCCTTCTCACCAAGGCGAGTGATAAACTGGCTCAACGCGGCAATCCGGCCTGCCAGGCGTTGAACATCATTGATGCACTGCGGTTTAGCCAAGGAAGTTATAGCCGTGATTTTCTCCGGATTAGCTTCGATGCCTCTGTTAGATACCAGAAAACCCAAGAGCTTGCCTGCCGGTACACCAAAGACACACTTGGCCGGATTAAGCATCATTTTATAAACCCGGAGGTTATCAAAAGTCTCCTTCAAATCATCAATCAATGTCTCATCCTTTCTGGATTTCACCACGATATCATCCACATAGGCATGAACATTGCGGCCAATCTGATCATGAAGACAATTCTGCACACACCGTTGATAAGTCGTCGCCTGGGCACTCTTGAGCCCAAAGGGCATAGACACATAGCAGAAGGCTCCAAAGGGAGTTATGAAGGCTTTCTTCTCCTGGTCCTTAACTGCCATTTTGATCTGATGGTAACCAGAATATGCATCCAGAAAGCTCAAACGCTCGCAACCCGCCGTAGCATCAATAATTTGATCAATACATGGGAGGGCAAAAGGGTCTGCTGGACAAGCCTTGTTGAGATCCATGTAGTCCACACACATACGCCAAGTGCCATTGTTCTTAAGCACCAGCACTAGATTATCCAGCCACTCAGGATGAAACACTTCGATGATAAACCCAACCGCCAGGAGCCTGGCTACCTCCTCACCAATAGCCTTGCGTCTTTCTTCATTGAACCGGCGAAGAAACTACTTGGCCGGTTTAAACTTGGGGTCAACATTAAGTTTGTGCTCAGCGAGTTACCTTGGTACACCTGGCATGTCAGAAGGCTTCCATGCAAAGATGTCCCGGTTCTCCCGGATGAACTCGATGAGCGCGCTTTCCCATTTTGGATCCAAGTTAGCGCTGATGCTAAACTACTTGGATGAATTGCCAGGAACGGAATCAACAAGCTTAGTCTCATCAGCCGTTTTAAACTTCAAGGCCGGTTCATGCTCTATAGTTGGCTTTTTTAAAGAAGTCATATCCGCCGGATCAACATTGTCCTTGTAGAACTTCAATTCCTCGGTCGCACAAACCGACTCAGCGTATGCGGCATCGCCTTCTTCACATTCCAAAGCGATCTTGCAGCTCCCGTGCACTGTGATAGTCCCCTTATGACTCGGCATCTTGAGCTGCAGATAGACATAATAGGGCCTTGCCATAAACTTAGCACAAGCCGGCCGTCCAAACAGGGCATGATATTGTCTCTTGATTTTCACCACCTCAAATGTCAACGTCTCTGATCTTGAATCATGCTGATCACCAAAAGCAACCTCCAGAGCTATCTTACCAACGGGATATGCCGATTTACCAGGTACCACACCATGGAAGACCGTGTTGGACGGTTTAAGATTTTTATCTGTTAACCCCATGCGACGGAAGGTTTCATAATAAAGGATATTGATACTACTCCCCCCATCCATGAGTACCTTGGTGAACTTATAACCTCCCACCTGAGGTGCCACCACCAATGCCAGATGACCCGGATTATCAACCCGGGGTGGATGATCCTCTCGACCCCACACAATAGGCTGTTCAGACCAGCGTAAATATCAGGGAACCACCGGTTCAACGGAATTCACTGCCCTTTTTATGAAGCTTCTGATCGCGCTTGTGCAGGCTAGTGGTGAAGACATGATACTGCCCGCTATTCAACTGCTTTGGGTTGCTCTGGTAACCTGACTGCTGCTGCTGCTGCTGATTCCACTGATTATTATAACCACCTTGGTTGCCCTGATTGCCCTGATTGCCTTGATTGCCATGTCCACCCTGGTTACCGTGAAAACCTGAACCAGAACTGCCTCCACCGTAACCTGGCCCATGAGACCCAGGGCCTGAACCGCCGCCCGGTCCGTGATCATACCGAAAGAAGTCGGAATTTTTAACTCCTGCATGATATAACAATCTTTCCAGAGGTGCGTGGAAGGTTTATCCTGCGTCCCGTGTTTTGGGCAGGGCTGGTTTAGTAGATAAGCCAGGCGCTCCAGATTAGGACTTGGTCCTCCACCACGCTGCGGCGGTTTACCCTTACAGCACTGGCCCTTGTCCTGTTCGTTGGTATTAGCCAGAAAATCCAAACTGTTATCCGCTTTACGCTTACCGTTGTTTCCATGGCCTGCCGGGTTGTGCTGCTACCCCTTGGTATGGCCGCTCTACTTTCCCTTCCCTGTCTTGTCATCGTCAGACTCGGGGTCCTTGGTACTATCAGAGGCGGCATATTTCACTAGAGCAGCCATGAGAGTCCCCATGTCATTGCAGTGGCGTTTGAGCCGTCCCAACTTCAGTTTTAGAGGTGCAAACCGGCAATTGCCTTCCAACGTCAAAACTGCTGTATCAGCGTTAATGCGGGCCAATGAATGCAAAATCTCCGAAACCCGGCACACCCAATGGGTTGTTGATTCTCCACAATTGACATGGGCTGCATGCACGTATCCTTGAAATTCTGGATAAACCGGGCCCTTAACTCGGCCCATGACCCAATGGAGTTAGCCGGCAAGTTCTTCAGCCAAGTGCGGGCTGTCCCCTCCAGCATCATGGTGAAGTATTTAGCACACGCCGCATCGTCCACATCCAACATCTCCATCACCATCTCATAGCTTTCAACCCATGACTCAGGGGATAAATCAGTGATGTAATTCGGCACCTTACGTGGGCCCTTGAAATCCTTGGGCAAGCGCACGTTGCACGGCGCTGGGACGAGACACGGTACCCCCAAAGAGCTGGAAGTGACTCCTGGTTCTACCGACGTGGTTGGACGAACCGGAGTAAGTTGGCAGGCTTCATGTTTTGCTGCTAACTCGGCCTCTCGCCGTGCCCTAGCGCGATCCACCACGTCCTGAGCATCACCACCACCACCCGCCGGGTTATGGCCACGGGGCGGATTACGGTTTCGTGCCCTGCTTGATACGGCTGGTTCATCGATATGCCTGATGTAACTCCGGCTTGGGCAGGAGTAGAATGGATCCTCTCGCGACTATATGAATAAGCCTGCTGCTGAATCAAAGTTGTCTAAAGAAGCTCCCTTGCCTGTCGCGTCTTGACAGCCACCGGAGACTCGCCTTCAATCGGCAGGGCCGCCAGTCGTGAAGCGGCAGCGACAATGTTGTCCATCGGGTTAGACTAATGACCCGGTGGTGTTGGGACATGCTGTGGAGAAACGTTGTTCTGACGAGGCGGATCCACAAAACGTGGCTGAACCGGTGCCCCCGCTCCAGGTGCCTCCGCCCGGTTTATCACCGGAGGATTACTGGTCCCTGCTCCTGGGGTATTAAAGAGGTTCCTGACCTCATAAACCAGCGGCAGGCGAGATCGGTACCTCCTCTTCAGGACATTGTTTGACGCACTCTGATCCAGCATAAGACGGTAAGCCTGTGCATCCAATGCGGCCCGTTCCGCAGCCATCCTGGTATCCTCAGCTGCCAAGTCGGCCTTGGCCTGGGTGATCTGATCTTTCACCTTCGCGATTTCCGCATTATGCGCATCTTGATCCGCCGGGTTAACCTCCGCCAAAGCGTCAAATAAATCAGATAGAACCTGAGCCGGCGATCGTACCGGGCCTCCTGCCCCGGCTGCCGTTGCCGCTACTGATCCGGAAATCATCGCCGCTGCGGTCGAAGAGTGGAGTACTAGTTTCGTACCGGCCATGAAGATCGCAACCCGGTTTGGCGGATCAAAGGGGTCCAGAATACTGTCGCCATCGGAACAGCCCCCGATCCGACCATCTTGCAACTGGTACAATGACTCGGCCTCTCCGGTCGATGACTCGTCGCCGAAATAACCGACGGTCTCACCACCAGATTCCGATCTATCCTCACATTCCACTCCGTGGATGACTCCGACGAAGGCACGCTTCACGGCAGGCTTAACCCGGGCAGATCTCGCACACTGAGCCATTTCGACGATGTCGGTGCAGATGTCCGGCTCAGGGCCCGGTTCACCGATCTTGCCAATGAAAACGTGTATGCCGCCGAAGGGGACCCGGTACCCGTACTCGATTGAGCCGGCCTCGGGGCCCCAGCCTGCATCGTCGATGTAGATCTTGCCACGACGACTCCCGGTCACCCAGCCCACGGCGTATCCCTTGAGTCCTTCGAAGCTGCCCTCTAAGAACTCGAAACCATCGTGCGATAGCCCCACGGTGGGCGCCAACTCTCGTGGTTTTGTCACGACAGATGTCCTAGAGAAAGGACTTAGTCGTGGAACCATCGCTACAGGTTAGCTTAAAGGGGTTAAAGCGGACAAGGGACGCAGAGAGTTTATACTGGTTCGGCCCCTTGCAGTGAAGGTAAAAGCCTACGATCAAGTTGTTGTGGGATTGCTTGGGTTTCGATGACCAGGGAGCGAATCCGCTTTGCCTGAGTCTCGAGTTCTTGTCTGTTGTCCCTAAACCGCCGTCGGGTCGTCCCCTTATATACATGGGTTGACGCCCGTCGGTTTACAGAATCCCGAGGCCGGCTCATAAACGTGTCCGGCTCGGTCTCTGCTCTTTCTATCTTACAACACAAGTTTACATATTAATGTCGGTTTGTATCTACAGGCCTTAAACCGGCTCTGGGCCCTGTGCCTTCATAAAGCGTTACCGTCTTTGTCTTCATGGGCTTCAGATACAGTTAACTGTTATGGGGTTAACCCGGCCTCTCCTGGCCGGTTTACGCGCAGTAGTAATATCCCCAACAATTTTGAACATATCCCAATGTGTGAATGAAACGTGCAGAGAGAGCTTGCGAAGATGGAGCAGATAGGGCGGGAAAGATTGTATGTATGTGGACGAGAGAGTAGGAGACAAACCTAACGAGACAGAGATAGAGATAGAGAGAGAAAGAGAGAGGAAGAAGTTAGGTCTGTGAGAAAGATGAAGACATGTAATATACGCGACATGTGTGTGCATCCGGATTCTCTATACGTGGAAGGAGAAGAGACAACAGGTTTGATGAGAGAGCTGAAAAAACATGGACGAGAGGGGAAGGATCTCCTGGGTTGAGGGATTGATAATTTTATGCGGGGGAGAAAGGGATGGGTAATTTTGTGCGAGAGAGAGAGAGGGTGGGGGGAGGATTCAGTCAGCCGTCGTCACATCATCCTGCTTCCAAATGGCCCCGCATTCTCTAGCGTGGTGTGCTCGCCGTCTTCGATCTCCTCGATGCCCTCTTTGAAGATTGAGGTGTTGTGCATGCTGGGGTGCAAAGAAGCACAAGCGAGGATGGGGATGAATTGTGTGCTCGGGGGAGGGTTTGTGTGTGTGTGTGTGTTGTGCTGTGTGTGTGTGTCACATATTGAGAGAAAACAAACCTAAGGAGAGAAATGGGTGTGTATGTGACGGAAAGGTACATGCTAAACAGGGTATTCATGAAGAGATTGTGCGGGCCTTGAGGTGGGCAGGGGCCGGGTGAGGGTGTCAAAATGTGCGCGTTGATGCATGTGTTACATGCGATCGTGCGAGGGACGGACGAATCGAGAGAGATGGTTGTTGTGTTACGGATGCTGCTCTCTCTCTCTCTCTCTCTCACACACACACACACAAGTAAACTAGAAGACCGTTCTCTCATGTATACACAACGTATCGGCATCTGTCTATGTCTCACTCATGCATGATCATTTGCACATTCACACCTCTCTATGTCTCTATCACATGCACACAGTCTCCACATTGCCCTTCCGCCACAACACACATATGGACACATACACACGTTCTCTCTCAGTCACACACACAAAATCAGTATTAAAAAAAACTAGGGCGCACCTAAAACGTCCAAATCCAAATAAACACGAACTGGAGCTAAATTCAAATATATGGAAATATTGTAGCGTCAAGAACTTTTCCAGGAAAAAAAGTTGAGTAATATTCGGGGATTGTTTTCACACACACAAAAAGGTTCGGTGGATGTCCTTCGAGCGCGACATAGTGACGCACCGTTCGATCGACCGCGCGGCCGCGGTTCACGCGCTTGCACAGGATTTCGTATCGTGGCTGTGGTACTAACTAATAAAAGCCCTGCGTAAGTCTAATATTTACATGTACTAGTACGGTTTTCTTTTAAGTTTGACCAACCCTATATAAAACTACAGTAAGCTCCCATATGCGCACTCATCAATATGCCGCCGCCGTTGCGCATGCCGGCGCCCGCCTGCTCCGGCCAACAATTTCTCGCCCATCACCGCCGTGTCGCCGCCATCCCTGTGCCATGAAGTCGAAAGCTCGCCCGCTCACGTCGTCTGTAGTCCCTCCTCGCGATGCCACCACGCTGCCAAGCACGCGAGCAGCTGGTGGAGCCGCGTCTATGCTCCAGCACGCCGGCGAGGAGGAACTAGTGTGTCATTGTCGTCTCCGCCCGCGCGGAGGAGGCGCGCATGGTGGCTGTCGCGGCGGAAGCCTGTCGTGCGCGCGTCGAGCCCGCAAACCGGGTGCGGACGCGGAATCTACCTTCGAGACCTTGAATTCCACGTGGATCCTGCAATCTGAAGGAGCAATTTGGGTCAGTCGACTCTTGTGAGCCGTTTGATGCAACATGGATGGCTAGAAGGGTTTCTTCCCCCTCTTCTGCCGTCTTCTTCCTTCGCTCCGTCGAATTTCTTTCACAAATCGACTGACCCAAATTATACTATTAGTACGAACGTATTAAATACAGTAGGAACACGAAGATACGAGCAGTAGTACCAACTGCAAGAAGAACAGTAGTAAGACATAGTACTAGTACTACTGTACGTACTAAAGAGATCAAATAACAAGAAAGAACATAAACATAGTTCTCCTGGGGCCTCAGCACAACACACCCTTGAAAATAAACTAAGCAACTAGTCCGCTTGACACCGCAGTAGAACCAGCATGAGCGACGGCACTGCCACCTACTCGGAGTCCGAGTCCACGTCCTCGACTTCGTCCTCGTCCCTCTTCCCCTTCCTCTTCGTCGACGTTTCTTTGCTTGAACCGGACACTGGGCTCTGCTTCTTCATCCATCCCTTGTAGATATTTAAACAAAGGTAGGCATCCATTGTTGCGTACAGGATGTGATCTTCATCTAATGTCTTCGACTCCCATGCATGATGAAATTCGTGATGAGGTTTCTTCAGTTTAGCGTACGAAGGATCAATCATGGCTGCTGCCAGGGTCAGCATTGATGGCTGAGAGGAGGAGACCAGGCTTGCCTTCTGGAGATCGAAGGGCTGGCCTACAACGAGACCTATCCGACGCAGGACATCCCTGTCGTTCCTAAAGTCTACAGTAACGAATTTCACTCTTTTGTCCTTGAGGAAGTTCTTAAAATCCTGGCACTCAACATCGGCATGGCATATGTGGTAGACCAAGCACACGTTATGTATGCAAACCTGGATCACGGCAAGATTCTTCCTCTCTGCCTCCTTTAGAATCTTCTCTCTTTCCAGGACTGTGGTGTACTCAACATCTAGCCCAGCGACCCACTCATCTGTTGAACTGTTGAACATGCGTAGGAAGCGAGCAAGGCATGCTTTCACCATCGCGGATCCACGTGTGTAGATCACGATGAACTCATCGCCAGTGATGGCTCTAACCTGGTGCTCAGCAGTGACCATGGAGATTTGGGAGGCCATGGATTTTGGAGGAGGGTTGGGAGAAGTTGAACTATTGTACCCCGCAAATAAAAATGGGAGCGAACTAATGTGAAAGGACGAGACGACTTGGAGCGAACTGTTGTAAGGTAGAAGACGGGGACGAGTAGGGCGTGCGAATGGCATGGGGTTGCTGGCTTGCCCGGTGGATAAACGGCTGCAAGCCCCCAAAGAGTTCTCGAGAACTATGCGGGACCCACTAGATGTCATGTCTACTAGACCAACATCGTAGGCCTGACGGTATAGCTTCTTCCTGTTTGCACGCCATGCCGGCTCGTGGATGTAACTTCACTTAATTCCGTCAACCGTCGCGCCTCCCACGACCTTCGCCTCCCTCGCGCGGTCACGCCCTTTGAGACTTCGACCGGCTATAAATGAGCAATTTTTTTGCCTACTCCGCATGCATTATACTCCCTCTGGTCCTTTTTACTTCCGTAAACCGTTTGCAAAGTGTTTGACCAAATTTATACTAAAAATATCAATATCTACAATACTGATTATAATGAGTTTAAGAACTACGTTTTATAATGAGTATAAAAATATTGATTTGACAATGTGAATGTTGATACATTTTTCTATAAGTTTGGTCAAAGTAGAGGTACATTGACTTCAGACAAAACTTAAATGCACAATGCAGACTAGTTCCTCCGTCCAGGTCCGTGCCATGTCCTATCTTCTCATCACAACAAGGTTAGCTACTCCTACTACCTCCCTTCTAGTTTCAAGGGATCAATTCAAAAATTTCACCTACTCTTAGCAAGATAGACGCGGTGGAATAGTTTTTGTAGTCTGCAAAAGTACTCAACTAATGATGTCGTTCTTCACAAAAAATGTGTTTACCAATGCATGCATGAACAGTAGTTACTCTAACCCCCTCTCTTCTTTAATTCTTTGCCACATTAGCATGTTTGCTATTCCTGTGTGCATGATACCAGCTGAGATACCACCATTATGGCCGGCCTTAATCATCGCATGCAATAATTTAGTGCACCTTGAAATATGAACATGTGTGGGGCGTGTATGTTTTTAATGACTTAAGGCTATACCTAGCCCGACATGCAAGATGACTTATTATGCACCGTTCCCCATACCTGCAGGAAGCCCGTTCGTCACCAAATCTTTTCCTCTCCACGTGTGGAAACAATATGCCTGCCAGACTCTCCTTCTCCCTCCGACGGTCCCACCACTCCACCCTGTGTGGAAAAAATCTACATGCATGACTCTCCTCCGCCCACGGTCGTCCAATCCGTTGTGACCAGCAATATTTCCACCCCTTCCCTCCCCCATAATTTACTCCAACAAATATGCCCACGTAGCTGTTACGTTAATCATGCAACATATCTTCCGGGACGCTGCTTCAGTTACTTAACTGTAGGTGCATTGGTTCACTGACATATGGGCCCAACAAGGGTCTGGCCCACATGACAGTGACGCAATTGGACCTGTAGTTAAGTCAGTGCAGCTCAGTCCATATCTTACGTAGGTGTGCCATTGCTCGCTATAAATACTGCGCCTCCCACGACATTCGGAAGAACGCTCACGTTCATCGCTATCTCCTCCCCCTCCCTCTCATGTCGACCACCATGGCATCGCCCCTCGCAAGCCCTAGGCGCCCCTCGCTGCACCGCCCGAACGGTCACGCGTCGTCGTTCTGTTCCTTGCCGCCACTAGTCGAGGAGGACGCGTCGGTGTTCCACTCCTCGCTGCGACGCATCGAGGTGGACGCGTCGGTGTTCCCAATCTCGCCAGCACGCGCGTCGGAGGATGCGTCGGCTCCCCGCTACAAGGAGAACGCCGCGCCACCCGCCGAGCCCCCCAGCCCTGAGGAGCTTTGGAAAGAAATGGATGTCGCCATGTGGGAGGCTTTGCCGCCGGCAGAGCAGGCCAAAATAGAGGCGGAGAAGAAGGCCGAGGAAGAGAAGCGCGCCGCGGGGCAAGCTACCTGGCAGGTCTATGTCGCATCCGAGAGAGTCAGGCAATTGACTATTTGGCAGAAGGCTCGTGCAAGGGCCGTGAGGGTTGCGGAGGACGCCCGTGCCAAAGCTCTGAGTGCAGTCGGGCCCAAGCGCCTCATCTACGCTTGGCGGTACGTGGACCGGGTGCATGCTTCCAGCAAGGAGGAGTACCTGCTGGCGCCGGATCACCACACCGGTGACATTGCGCTCACCCGCCGGCAAGCCGCCAATCAGCACCTTGCGAGTTGTGAGGCTGAGGAAGAGGCGTTGTGTCGGCGCGCTGGGAAACGGCCGCGCACCAGGGCACTCGTGGCGCGCCGCAAGCACTCCTGCGAGCGTCGTGGCTTTTAGTAGGAGTATAATTTATTTTCGTAAGGTGATGTCATTAGTTTTGGGACACAAATGATAAATCCTGAACGTTCGGGAATTATTAGCGTCCTTAATTAAGTACTCCCTCCGTCCCATAATATAAGAACGTTTTTCAAGCTAACATAGATTGAAAAACGTTCTTATATTATGGGACAGAGGGAGTATTTAAGAAGGAAAGTTTGGAAACCTAGTGTATCCGTACACATTTTGTAAGTAGGTGCATATAGCACAAACTTTAGTACTCCCTTCGTCTAGGTGAATAAGTCATCTTATATTGTGAACCCTGACCAAGGAGGAGGGGAAAATGAGAGAACTTAATGTTTACTTGCTAATTAATAGCATTGCATGCAATGAACTAGCCACTGCATGTTGTGTTTGGTAGTCTCAAGTCATTAAAAGCATGCACACCCACATCTCTTATTGGTTGATATGTCAAGAAACAAGAAACGAGGTAGAAGTTAATGCACCGCGCCTAAGTGTTTTGGGATTATTTGGTTTTTGTAAGATGACTTACACACCTAGACGGAGGGAGTACTATGTACTATCGCACTACACGTCTCTCTCTCTATATATGCTTGCAGACTCTGCTACTCCCTCCGTCCAGGTGAATAAGTCATCTTTGGTTGTGCACCATGACCAAGAAGGAGGGAAGACTTTATACACCTAGACGGAGGAAGTACTACTATTACTTATGTACAGGCAAATGCACGTTTTAACATTACGATGCGGTTTTTGTAAAAGTAAAAAATAGCACTAGTCAAGCTTGTGAAACGATTCAATGCAAAAAAAATGCAAAAATGCTCGTTTGATTGTTTACTTTTAGCTTCCTTCTCTGTGGTTATTTCTCTGTCGTACTTTGTACGGAGTATCTCACTGGTCGGAAAGGCATGCAAATTCCCAAACCGCTTCCTACACCCTGTATCGAATTTTTTGCCTAACAAGTTGTGCCGGGCAATTGGAATTCCAACTTGAGTACTAGTACTGCTAGTAGGAGTACCAGGGGCCAGTTCGTTTAGGCTTCTAGATTAGTAGTAATCCCATTACTACTAGCTCCGTCCTGGTTTATTGGTCCCCATTGTAATCTGTGTCAAATTTTGATCATAAATTTAACTAATGAAATGTTTGTGATGTCACATGCACTAACATTTTATCAGTTAAATCTTTGGTCAAAATTTACCACAAATTACAATGGTGACGAATAAACCAGGACGGAGGTACTCCCTCCATTGTTGTATACAAGGCCACTATAAAAAATACATTTTGCATCTATACAAGGCCACCAACAGTAATCGAGACCAATATTAATGATGTTTCCTCGTACTAGTAAGCCATGGCTTAATTACTAGCAAGCATGTAGTGGATGATAATGACAAACTCATATACTTCCTCTCTCACGGCCACTCAATTTCTTCTAATGTGCATGCACCCTATTAATTAACCCGGTAAATGAGAAAATAAATTGACTTGTAAAGCACACATTGATTTTTATCTTGGTACCTGTAATTTGAGTTTGTCGCCTTGTATATAAAAATGAAGGGAGTACTAGTACTCCCTCCGTCTAGGTGTGTAAGTCATCTTACGAAAACCAAATAATCCCAAAACACTTAGGCGTGGTGCATTAACTTCTACCTCGTTTCTTGTTTCTTGACATATCAACCAATAAGAGATGTGGGTGTGCATGCTTTTAATGACTTGAGACTACCAAACACGACATGCAGTGGTTAGTTCATTGCATGCAATGCTATTAATGAGCAAATAAACATTAAGTTCTCTCGTTTTCCCCTCCTCCTTGGTCACGGTGCACAATATAAGATGTCTTATTCACCTAGACGGAGGGAGTAGTAGTTTAGAAGCCCAAATAAATGAGTGAGGCGCCTTAATGTTACTCTCCACTGTGACTAGTCTTATGGGAAAAGCTGGGGAAGAGACGACTTATTTTTTAAGCCGCCAAAAGAACTAGCCCTAGGAGTAGTAGTTAGGGATACTAGGAGTAGTAGCTAGGGATCGAGTGACCAGAGAAAGTAAATGCAGAGAGATCAAATGCAAAAAAGACGGAGGGATGTGATGGTTGCTTGTCCGTTTATTTTACCAGGCCACTTATTACTGGTAGTGATTGGGTTTTGTGATATGACGGCTTTACTGCCGCGCCACGAGCTGGGTGAGACTCCCGTGCAGCGCCGCCCTCTACACTTGTACTACATCGGTCGTGGTTTATTAGTCCCCCATTGAATTTGACTGAAGATTTAACTGACAAAATGTTAGTGCATGTCAACAAAAACTATATTGTTGGATTCGTATTTGAACATAGTTTTCAATGATATAATTTTAGGTGACATGCATCAACATTTATCGTACTATATATAATGTTAGTTCAATTTTTGGTCATACTAATCTATAGTCGTAAGGTGCCCATGCGTTGCACGGAAGAGTGAAATGCATTGATCGGGGAGTGGTTTATTTTGACAAAGGATGTGGGGGTCATCTCATGTGTAACGGGTATCGATAGGTTTCTTCGGATATTGTTTCATCTCTAGAGCTCACAAACATCTGGGTGAAATAGATAAAAAGGTATCTTTTGCAAACAAAAGCGTTCAACTGTTCAACCTGCATCCAAAACTTGTGAAGAAATAACACTTATTGTGCTTTGCAAGAAATGATCTTTAAGAATTAGTTTTTGAGTATCGATTGTTATACATGTTGGCTACAGATGACATGGCACTTTCTTGTAGTCAACCGTTGGCTATACTATTAAGTATTAACCATGCCCTTATACACCTAGACGGAGGGATTCAATCAGGATGACTTGGAAGGGGCAGAGGAGATGTAAGAAATGGTTCATAGTAAGGGGTTGTTTGGATTCCTACCAATGCCGACCCTACCAAAAAAATTTCGTGCCCGTGTGTTTGGGTGGCTGTTTGGGTCAGCGCCGAAGAATTGGCTCGCCCAGCTTGCCCGGCTTCTGTCCGTGTTATTCGCGCCAATTCATGGGCGAGATGAGGGCGCCGAAATGCTTCGCCAAAAAATTGGCGCTGTTTACTCTGGTTGTTGGTTGGTGGGCTTCGTGTGCATGCAGTAGTATATATGATGATTATTTTGACTCTTAACTAATTAGCTACGCTTTTTACTCACAGGCCTGCATGCAACAACTAAATACTAGTTCAAATCTGCATGCAACATGGTGCCGCGCGATTAGCGACATCCAACTGCAGTATCTCGCTCGTGTAATTCTCGTAGTGAATTTTTTTCACACTGACCACATCTAGGCTTTAATCTGTATATTTTCAATTTCCAATAATAGATGCATTTAAATATTTTCAAAACTGTACCTGAAATTTGAAGGATATAATGGTCACAATCCAAACAACAACTTGCCAATTTTTTGGTGCCATAATGGTCACAATCCAAACAACAACAACTTGCCAATTTTTTGGCCATGCCCTTGCATTGGTCATGCCAAAATTTTGGTGGAGCAAATTGAGGCTCAAACCAAACAGCCCCTAACTCTTTCACCAGTACTGTTGTAAAAGTTCATACATGGAAGATTCTAGACTAAACCATAAATGGATACACTTTTATTCATGCACGATACTCCAATAGAGCAAGATCATGCATGGAAGTCTCCACATGCTTAAACAGCGGATTACACTGAGCAAAGACTAATGATCAACATTTAACTTGATAATGCGTATGTCCAGGTGAACCTCCTTGGAGTCCCCGTGCACCGCGTTGGCGGGTAAATAAGACCATGGGTTTTCCATGTCCACATCAGCAGGAAGGTCCCAGCTCGGCAGAGTCCAAGTCAGTTCGATGTAGCAAGTGTCGCCGCCCACGTGACTCGGAGGGGTAGTAACAGTGAGCACGCACCCATACATCGGCCTCATGTCAGTGCCAGCGTCAGCGGTGTCGGCCCTGACGCACACTACAGAGACAGGGCGGCGGCCTGCGCGGGCCTCTCCGGTGCCCACGATCAAGAGGAAGACACTGCCGTCCTCCTCCGAGACTAGCAGGCGGCGGTGATCCTCCAGCGACTCCGGCATGGTGAACGGGTAGCACGTCTCGTACTTGATGTTCTCCGCCAAGGGCCACTAGTGACCGTTGCACGCATCCGTGAGGTGATGCACCATGTCCGCCGGCGAGCCCCAAAACGGCATCGGACACTCATAGCAGTAGACGAAGGGGTCCTTGGAGGCATCGACCAGGCCGTCCATGAAACAGGAGTGGCTGTAGGGGACGTTGCGCCAGTTGAATATATGAGCAAGTTACTACGATATTTAATCCGAATAAGCACAAAATAAAACATGACGGCTATAACAAAGATGAAACTAATCATGTGGACTAGCATACACTAGTAGAAAACAGGGCTTAGGTCACAGGGCAGTTTTCACATTAGCCCCGGTTCAGTCACGAACCGGGACTAATGTGAGCATTGGTCCCAGTTCGTGCGGCCAGGGGCCTGCCGGGCCTCGTGGGGGCATTGGTCCCGGTTCGTCCGGCCCCTTTGGTCCCGGTTGGTGGGACAAACCGGGACCAAAGGTCCACGCTCCTGGCCCACCACCCTTTAGTCCCGGTTCATACCACAAACCGAGACTAAAGGGCTGGTCCTAGTTGCGGCCAGTGTTTAGTCGCACCTCGCCAACCGAAGGGCGCTCACACCAGTTTATAAGCCCGTCCCTCTATGCCTTCTTGAGCTTCTCTTAAAGTGAAAGTAGATGCCCTTATACAGGGAATTTCACCTAAATTCACAGTAAATTGAAATTTACTGTGAATTTAGGTTTAATTTTCTCTATAAGCGCATCTATGTTCATTTTTTTATACAGGGAATTTCACCGCCGCCGCCCTCCGGTCCATTCAGTCGCAACCAGAGCCCCCCCGTCCGTATAGCACCACCACCCTCCTTCCCTCGACCGTGCGGAGCCGCCCAAACCCTCAGCTGCGTCGGGGAACCACCGTAGGCCAAAGCCCCAAACCTCCCGAAGCTGCCGTCCGCCGCGGAGCTCGCCGCCGGCGACTCCCTCCATCCCCGCCACCTCCTCGACCACCGGGAGGACCGCCCCGGCCTGGCGGATCCATCCCCGCCCTCAGGACCCCGCGAGGAGCCGCCGTTCGTCGGCATTGATCGCCGGAGCCCCGCCTCTGTTCGGCCAGAGGAGGAAGGAGGTGGGGGCGACTGGTCAAACCTGACCAGTGGGCCCAAGGGACCCACTGTCAGTGACCCAAGAGCCGGTCCACGCGGGTTAAGTGGAGGATCTGACACAGGATCACCTTCAGGCAAGATGAATAGGTCTTCAGCGGCACGACGGGAGCGGCGGCGCCATGGCCGGGACTGGTGACGACGGCGGCGGCGAGCGAGCGGGAGGGTGGCGGCGGCTGCGTGCGAGTGGGAGGCCGGAGGATCACCACTCATTGTGCTCGACATATCACTACAAGAAACCTGTTAATCCATGACGGATTTCTAATGACATTTTTGGAAACTCTCATCGACGACCTGGTAAAACCCCACAAGCCCGGTGAAAGCCCGCTAAAGCCCGTCTAACCGTTCCCGTATAAAAACTTAACCCTAAATTCCCTCCTCGGCCCTTGCATCGTGTCCCACAGCACGTCGCCACCCCTCGTCCCTCCCACAGCTCGTAAACCTTAATAAAATAAAATAAAATAAACTATAGTGACTACAATAAATAAACCTTGATAAATTAAGTAAAAATAGCAGCAGTATAATAAATAAAAATAGCAGCAGTAAAATAAATAAAAATAAAATAATTAAAGTAAAATACATAAGTAATTAGAAATAAAATAAATAAGTTTTTTGTTGTAAGTAGAAACAAAACCAAACAAATAAAGCAAAAGAGAAAAAAACAGAGGAAAAAAATTATGCCACCTACTGGGCCACCACGGCCTGAATACGACTAGAAACCCATCCATGGGCCAGGATTCAGGCCCGCAGAAGGCCCAGTAGGTCCACAGGCAAATAGTGACAGAATAGGCCCGTAAGCCTGCATTTGAGAGGAGCTCGAAGTGGTCAGCGCAGCTGCACTTATAAACCACTTTCGAAGCCTCTCGGCTAGCGAGGTGGGACTAAACATCCCACCGCACCGCGCCAGTTCCAGCACAAGGCCTTTGGTCCCGGTTGGTGCCACCAACGTGGACTAAAGGGGGCATTGGTCCCGGTTCGTGGCACCAACCGGGACCAAAGGCCTTTAGTGCCGGTTGGTGCCACCAACCGGGACCAATAAGTTCCCTATATATACCCCATCGTCACAGCAGAGCACTCCAGAGTGCTCTGTTTTTTCTGGCCGGCGAGGGGGGGGGGCATTTGGGTCCTCTAGCTCACCTCCTATGCACATGAGGTGTTCGATGAAATGTCTGAGCCACACTAGTTAATCTTTGTCATCTCGAAACTCGACCTCCGAGCTCCATTTTCCCCTAGATTTGTCTAGGTTTAGCGGTCCGTCACGTCCCGTCCCCATCTTCACCGCCGTCGATCGCCCGTGCCGATCTCGTCGCCAGCACCACCGTGGTGAGCCTCTTGTTCTTATCTTCTTTCTGAAAGGAAAAATTCTTACTTTAGATAGTTACTTGTCTAATTTTGTTAATTTTATTATTCCTTCTTATTACATAGTGCGATGGTTTTGGTATCCGCCCCCGTCGGCCCTCGTCCTGTCTATGATTCGGATGTGGTATATATTATCTTTTTATAACTATTTGGTTCATTTATTGTTTATGACAAATATACCGACCAACGTGACATAGATTTTATTTATCTAGGAGGTGGTTGAACCGGAAATTCTAACCGACCCTATTGTCGAGAGGTTAAATTTAGTTGAAGAAGAAAACAATTACTTGAAGGAAAAAATAAAAAAATTGAGGAGGAGAAGATGATATTGGAGTTGCATGTTGCGGATGTCGTCGATGATCACAAGATCAAGATGGATGCAATGCGCTTGAAGATTAGAAAGATTAGAAAATATGCCATTCATACTGAGGCTTGGTATCATTATGCCGTTGGATCAATTGTTACCTTGGTTGCGTTTATGATCGCATTTGTTTTCGCATTGAAATGTTTTACATAGTTTCAATGTATGGTTTAATTAATTAGATGCTCTGGAGAGCTATATATATGTTGTTAGATGAGAACTATGTATGTACTTTGGTTCTAATGTGATGATGAACTTCTATTAATTTGGTCACTTAATTATCTATTCATGATGTTCTGTAATGGTTTTTGACACACTTAATTATATATAATGCACGCAGATGAACCGGCAATGGATGTACGGTGACAGACACACCTCCGAGTACATTAAGGGCGTGCATGATTTTCTCGAAGTGGCTGAGGCAAACAAGCAGAATGGTTTTATGTGTTGTCCATGCCATATATGTGGGAATACGAAGCCTTACTCTGACCGGAAAATCCTTCACACCCACCTGCTTTACAAGGGTTTCATGCCACACTATAATGTTTGGACGAGGCATGGAGAAATAGGGGTTATGATGGAAGACGGCGAAGAAGAAGAGGACGATGACAACTATGTGCCCCCTGAATACGGTGATGTTGCAACGGGGGAAGCTGCTGAAGATCAAGAGGAACCAGACGATGTGCCCAATGATTCTGCAAGGGGGGAAGCTGCTGAAGATCAAGAGGAACCAGTGCCCAATGATGATGATCTCCGCCGGGTCGTAGTCGATGCAAGGACGCAATGCGAAAGTCAAAAGGAGAAGCTGAAGTTCGATCGCATGTTAGAGGATCACAAAAAAGGGTTGTACCCCAATTGCGAAGATGGCAACACAAAGCTCGTTACCGTACTGGAATTGCTGCAGTGGAAGGCAGAGAATGCTGTGCCTGACAAAGGATTTGAGAAGCTATTGAAAATATTGAAGAAGAAGCTTCCAAAGGATAACGAATTGCCCGACAGTACATACGCAGCAAAGAAGGTCGTATGCCCTCTAGGATTGGAGGTGCAGAAGATACATGCATGCCCTAATGACTGCATCCTCTACCGCGGTGCGTACAAGGATCTGAACGCATGCCCGGTATGCGGTGCATTGCGGTATAAGATCAGACGAGATGACCCTGGTGATGTTGATGGCGAGCCCCCCAGGAAGGGGGTTCCTGCGAAGGTGATGTGGTATGCTCCTATAATACCACGGTTGAAACGTCTGTTCAGAAACGAAGAGCATGCCAAGTTGATGCGATGGCACAGTGAGGACCGTAAGAAAGACGGGAAGTTGAGAGCACCCGCTGACGGGTCGCAGTGGAGAAAAATCGAGAGAATGTACTGGGCTGAGTTTGCAGCTGACCCAAGGAACGTATGGTTTGGTTTAAGCGCGGATGGCATTAATCCTTTCGGGGAGCAGAGAAGCAATCACAGCACCTGGCCCGTGACTCTATGTATGTATAACCTTCCTCCTTGGATGTGCATGAAGCGGAAGTTCATTATGATGCCAGTTCTCATCCAAGGCCCTAAGCAACCCGGCAAGGACATTGATGTGTACCTAAGGCCATTAGTTGAAGAACTTTTACAGCTGTGGAATGGAAATGGTGTACGTACATGGGATGAGCACAAACAGGAGGAATTTAACCTACACACGTTGTTGTTTGTAACCATCAACGATTGGCCCGCTCTCAGTAACCTTTCAGGACAGACAAACAAGGGAAACCACGCATGCACGCACTGTTTAGATGACACTGAAAGTATATACCTGGACAAAAGCAGGAAGAATGTGTACCTGGGCCATCGTCGATTTCTTCCGACCAACCATCAATGTCGAAAGAAAGGCAAGCATTTCAAAGGCGAGGCAGATCACCGGAAGAAGCCCGCCATGCATACTGGTGATCACGTACTTGCTATGGTCAATGATTTACATGTAATCTTTGGAAAGGGTCCCCGCGGACAAGTTGTTCCGAATGACGCTGAGGGACACGCACCCATGTGGAAGAAGAAATCTATATTTTGGGACCTACCCTACTGGAAAGAGCTAGAGGTCCGCTCTTCAATTGACGTGATGCACGTGACGAAGAACCTTTGCGTGAACCTGCTAGGCTTCTTGGGCGTGTATGGGAAGACAAAAGATACACCTGAGGCACGGGAGGACCTGCAACGTTTGCACGAAAAAGACGGCATGCCTCCGAAGCAGTATGAAGGTCCTGCCAGCTACGCTCTTACGAAAGAAGAGAAAGAAATCTTCTTTGAATGCCTGCTCAGTATGAAGGTCCCGACTGGCTTCTCGTCGAATATAAAGGGAATAATAAATATGCCAGAGAAAAAGTTCCAGAACCTAAAGTCTCATGACTGCCACGTGATTATGACGCAACTGCTTCTGGTTGCATTGAGGGGGCTTCTACCGGAAAACGTCCGATTAGCCATTGTGAAGCTATGTTCATTCCTCAATGCAATCTCTCAGAAGGTGATCGATCCAGAAATCATACCAAGGCTAAGGAGTGATGTGGCGCAATGTCTTGTCAGTTTCGAGCTGGTGTTCCCACCATCCTTCTTCAATATCATGACGCACGTCCTAGTTCATCTAGTCGACGAGATTGTCATTCTGGGGCCCGTATTTCTAAACAATATGTTCCCCTTTGAGAGGTTCATGGGAGTCCTAAAGAAATATGTCCGTAACCGCGCTAGGCCAGAAGGAAGCATCTCCATGGGCCATCAAACAGAGGATGTCATTGGGTTTTGTGTTGACTTCATTCCTGGCCTTAAGAAGATAGGTCTCCCTAAATCGCGGTATGAGGGGAGACTGACTGGAAAAGGCACGCTTGGAGGGGGGGACTCAATAATATGCAGGGACGAATATTCTTGGTCTCAAGCACACTACACAGTTCTACAGAACTCTACCTTGGTGACCCCGTATGTCGATGAACAGAAGAACAGTCTGCGCTCCAAACACCCGGAGCAGTGTGACGACTGGATTACACGTGAACACATCAGGACTTTCAGCAGTTCGTTGGAAACACGTCTCAGAGGTGACACCACTGTTTGTGATGAGTTGTACTCGTTGTCTAGGGGACCATCTTCGACTGTATTGACATACAAAGGATACGAGATAAATGGGAATACATTTTACACGATCGCCCAAGATCAAAAGAGCACCAACCAAAATAGCGGTGTCCGCTTTGATGCAGCAACCGAGAGGGGAAAGGACACATATTATGGTTACATAATGGACATATGGGAACTTGACTACGGACATGATTTTAAGGTCCCTTTGTTTAAGTGCAAATGGGTCAATCTGTCAGGAGGCGGGGTACAGGTAGACCCACAGTACGGAATGACAACAGTGGATCTGAACAATCTTGGGTACACTGATGAACCGTTCGTCCTAGCCAATGATGTGGCATAGGTTATCTATGTGAAGGACATGTCTACCAGACCAAGGAAAAGAAAAGATAAGGAAGCGAATACATCATACGATGAGCCAAAGCGCCACATAGTTCTTTCAGGAAAAAGGGACATTGTGGGAGTGGAGGGCAAGACAGACATGTCTGAAGATTATGAAAAGTTTCATGAAATTCCTCCCTTCAAAGTCAAGGCTGACCCAAGCATCCTGATAAACGATGAAGATTATCCATGGTTACGGCGCAATAAGCAAATGACACAAGCGAAGAAAAAGTGAAGACTTTCTCCCGCAACTATTATGATGATACCATGCCAACTTTGTAATAGACGAGTATGATACCATTGTCCGTTTTGTACAAGAAGTGCATCTTGTTTTTGCCGTAACCCTCTCAACTTTCTTGCACATGCTATGTGGATGGAATGATGATACCATGCCAACTTTCAACCTTTTCAGAGTTCATTTGAAATGCTTTTCAATTTTAGGGTCTTATAGCTCAAAATAATTAGTAAATGCATGAAAAATAATAGGCCAAAAATTAAAAATTATGCCACCTACTGGGCCACCACGACCTGAATACGATTAGAAACCCAGTAGGCCCACAGGCATGTACAGAGAGGTTAGGCCCGTAAGCCTGCTTTAGAGAGGAGCTCGACAGCTCAGGCGCACCGCACCTTATAAACAGGTGCGGCTCTCTCTTAGCTAGCGAGGTGGGACTAAACTCACCACCACGCCGCTGTGCAAGGCCATTGGTCCCGGTTGGTGGCAGGAACCGGGACCAATTCCACCCTTTGGTCCCTGTTGGTGCCACGAACCGGTACTAATGAGGCTGTGGCCCCACGAGCACCTTTAGTACCTGTTCGTGGCACGAACCGGTACTAGAGTTTCTTACTAAGCAGTTTTTTAGTCCCACCTCGCTAGCTGAGAGGCACTAGGAGCGGTTTATAAGCCCTGAGTGCAGAGACGATGAAGAAGAGGCGCAATGCTCACGTTGCTTAGCTTCAAGCCTTGAGGAATAAGGTAGACTGCATCGAGCTATGTGCAGTGCAGTCTACACTATTCCGAAAGGCTTGAAGCAAATCAACGAGCATTGCGCCTCTTTTTTGTTTTTAATAACTTATTACAACTCCGGACTTCTTGTCTTCCGACAAAATAAAATAAACTTTAATAAAATTTATGAAACTAAAATTAACAAAGTATTTTCTGTTCAAAACATTATAAGAAACCTCTATTATTATTGAAACTAAAATCATATAAAATTGATGCAACTAAAATTATCGAAGTATTTTCTGTTCAAAATCATTAAAAGCAAAAAGAATTTTCATAAAGAACTTTTTTGATAGAAACTTTAATAGCAAAAAGAATTATCATAAAGTAAAATAAATAAGTAATTAGAAACAAAATAAAATAAAATAAATAAGTTTTTTGTTGTAAGTAGAAACAAAACAAAATAAATAAAGCAAAAAAGAAAACAAAAAACTAAATACAGCAAAAAGAATTTGAAAACTAATGGCACTAATAGAAAGTTTATATTTTTTCTAAAACTAATGGCACTAACAGAAAGTTTATAATTTTGCTGACCTAAAAGCAAAAAGAATTAAAAAATAAAGCAAAAAACAAAAGAAAATAAATAATGCAAAAAACAAAACAAAAAAACTGAAAAAAACTATTTTTATAGTAAAGTTAATCACAAACTTGTGATTCACACAAATTTCATAGAATTCAAATTTTAACTATTTAAATTTGAAAACTAATGGCACTAACAGAAAGTTTATAAATTTTTCTGACCTAAAAGCACAAAGAATTAAAAAATAATGCAAAAAACAAAAGAAAATAAATAATGCAAAAAACAGAACCAAAAAACTGGAATTTTTTTTAAAAAAACTGCCACCTATTGGGCCACCACGGCGTGAATACGACTAGAAACCCAACCTGGGCCAGGATTCAGGCCCGCAGAAGGCCCAATAGGCCCACAGACAGCACAGTGTGACATTAGGCCCGTAAGCCTGCATTTGAGAGGAGCTCGAGAGGGCAGCCGCAGTGGGGCTTATAAACCACTCCGAGCCCCTCTCAACTAGCGAGGTGGGTCTAAACTTTTGGCCGCGGGCAGCTCAAGGCCTTTGGTCCCGGTTCGTGGCACCAACCGGGACCAATGCCCCCCCTTTAGTCCCGGTTGGTGCCACTAACCGGGACCAAAGGCCTCCACTTCCCGCCCTTTGGGCTGCTGAAAAGGGACCTTTGGTCCCGGTTGGTGGCACCAACCGGGACTAAAGGGTGGCATTGGTCCCGGTTGGTGCCGCGAACCGGGACCAATGCCCTTGCTATATAACTAGGACTTGTGAAAATTTCACATCTCCCTCGCCTCCCTCGCCAGTTGCCCCTGCCGCCAGGCTGCCCAAATCGCTCGCGCGCTCCTTGTCGCCGTCGCCGCCGCCGGCCGCCATCCCCGTCTCCCGGTGCCCCTGCCCCGCGCCCGAGCCCACGCCGGCCGCCGCCCCGTGCCCCTGACCCGTCCCCGAGCACGCACGGCCGCGCCCCTGCGCCCCGGCCCGCCCCCACCATTATCGTCGTCGCCGGCGCCCGCCCCCACTGCCGCCCTTGCCTCGACGCCGCCCCTCCTCCCCGTTCGGTCCGGCTCCGGCGACCCCCTTTCCTCCCTGTCCCCTCGATCCTCTTCATATAATTTTTTTTCATATAATTTTTTTTCATATGCATATGTTGATTATATGGATGGATGGATGATGTATATGTTCATTATATGGGTGGATGGATGATGTATGCTTTTTTCATATAATTTTTCAGGCAGATTTTTAGAATTTTTTGTGTATGTATGTTATGTTTATATGTATGTATGTATGTTCATATGTATGTATGTTTATATTCAAAGCATATGCAAAGAAAATGTATGAATGGTCATATGCAAAGAAAAATGTATGTATGGTCATATGCAAAGAAAATGTATGTACGTATGTTCATATGAAAGAAAAATGTATGTATGTATGTTCATATGCATATGCAAAGAAAATGTATGTTCATATGCATATGCAAAGAAAATGTATGTTCATATATATGATGATATGTTCATATATAAAGGAAAATAAGAAGAGGAAGAAAGGAGAAGAAGAGGAGAAATAAATAAGAAGAGGAAAAAAGAAGAGGAGAAGATGAAAGGAATAGAAGAGAAGAAGAAAAAATAGAAAAAATTCTATTTTTTCTTCTTCTCTCCTCTATTCCTTTCTTCTTCTCCTCTTTTTTTCTTCTTTTTTTTCTTCGATCTTCTCCTCTATTCCTTTTCTTCTTCTCCTCTTTTTATTTCTTCTTCGTTTTCTTATGTTTTATCGGGTCTGTCGTCGTCGATATACCCCTCTCCCGGTAACTTCAACACGAGGGGGGTCGATATACCCCCTCCCCGCCGATAATATTATTTTCCCACGTACGTATGTCATCGTTGTCGATATAACCCCCTCCCGATAACTTGAACACGTGGGGGGTCGATATACCCCCTCCCCGATAACATTATTTTCCCATGTATGTATGTCGTCGTTGTCGATATATATAACTCCCTCCCAGATAACTTCGACATGATGGACGGTCGATATTTATACCCCCTCTCGACCGTGATAACTTATACCACAGGAGCACCCCCCGGCCCTCTCGCTCGACCAAAACTCTCGAGGACACCCAAACCCTAAAACAAACGATGTCGGTCTCCTACCCCCTCCCGCCGCGCCCCTACCCTTGAAACGTTGCCTAGGCCACCCCAAACCCGGAATAAGCTAGGTCTACGTTTGCACTAATATATCCACCTGCTATCATGTTTGTGTAATAATTGCCATGTTGTAATATTTGCAGAAACAATGGAGCACGGACGAGACGAGCAAGCAGAAGTGGTGTTGGGGGACATAATCTTAGCCGGATGTGATATCTTTTCGTATCTTAACGACAATGATGGTCTGGAAGAACAGGGGTGAAGAAGCAGGCTACGGTGATCGAAGAGTGGAGGAGGAAAGACATGATTATGATGGCTCCGGTGACCCAATGCTGGTGCAAGAAGGAGCCCGTGGTGACGGCTCCGGTGACCGAACAGAGTCCGGCCAGGTAAATATATTAGTTAAGCCTGTGCTGACTAGCTAATTGATGCATTCATTGTTTTGGTATGTACACATATTAATTAACACTCGTGTTTCTTCTTTTTTCTAGCCCTCCGGATCGAGCACAACTGCGGTAAAGAGACGAGGCCCGAAGAGAAAGTTGCGCTCGGATGAAAGGTTTGAGATCACAGCAATCGCGCGCGACGACCAACCGTTTGAACCCCTCCGGACAAAGGATGCTTTTGCTGCTCAGTGCGGGGTTCTAGTTAGGGACAAGATCCCGATCAGCATCCACCAATGGTATAAGCCTAAGAAGGAAGACCCTGAGGTGTCTTATGTCAATGATATGCAGAAAGATGATCTTTGGACTGAGCTGAAGGAAAATTTCACCCTACCGCCAGAGGAGGATCCGGAGAAGCCAGTTATAGAGCAATTAATCAAGTCTCATGCTCTTAAGAAGATGGCAGACCTATTCAGGAGGTGGAAGAATGAGCTGAAAACGTTTGTCGACAAAGAAGAGACACCAGAATTCATCGGCCGGTATGAGAAGATCAGAGATCACTGGCCCGCATTTGTGGCCCACAAGACATCGGAAAAGAGTAAGAAGATGTCAGCGACAAACAAGATGAATGCTGCGAAGAAGAAGCTTCACCATCGCACGGGGTCAGGTGGCTACCTCAAAGCCCGGCCTAAGTGGGCCAAGTCTGAGAGGGATCTGCTTGATAAAGGGATCGAACCACAGACAATGAACTGGCTAGACTGTTGCCGGACTTGGTTCTTCGGGGCTAGCGGAACCTTGGACCCTGTATCAGGGATGTGTCGTTGGACGGACGTGCAACTTGCAATACCCGTCAAGAAGATTCAGCAATATATCGAAGCAGCGCAGCAAGGGACGTTCGTTCCAGACAGAGAGAACGACGAGCTCACAATGGCCCTCGGGAATCCTGAGCACCCTGGACGGACACGAGGCATGCCAGGCTCCGTTCCATGGAAGGCTGGTTTTCCGGACGCGGGCGGTTACAAAACCCAGGAGAGGAGGAAAAAAGTGGAGCAGATCCAAATTCAGAAGCTGCACGAAAGGGTTGAAGCGCTAGAGGAACGAGACGGCAATCGAGATGCCGAAACTGCCCCCGAAGCTACACCGCCATCTCAGCGGAGAAGCAGCGTGGCTTCCACCGAGCAACTTCAGCTGGAGCATGCGGCTCCTGCTAGCTACCCCGTGGATGCTATCACGGAGTCTCAACATTGCCACCTTATGGCGGAATGGCAGAACTTCAAAGTCAAGGCGGCTGTTGGCTCTGTTTTACCTCCTGAACCCGGCACAACCTACCACTACCGGCCGATTCCAGAAGGATATGCTAGGGTGATGGTGGATGAAATAACGGAGGGATTTGAGGACCTCCAGCTTGACCACCATACCGGTGAAGGGGAGACTCGGCTGGGTTTAGCTCTGAAGACTCCGTGCCTATGGCGGAAGGAGCTCATCAAGCTTCCGAACTGGACGGCTCCGGCGAGTAAGGGCACTCCGCCTCCTCCTCCGCCTCCTCCTCCGGCGAGTGATCAGGGCACTCAGCCTCCTTCTCCGGCGCGTGGCGGCACTCCGCCTCCTTCTCCGCCAGTGCCGGCGCGCCAGAGCAGCCAGCCTCCTCCTTCTCCGCCTCGTCAGCAAGGGCGGAAGAGACCCGCCGCCGCTGCGGCTGCTCCGACGCGTCGTAGTCCTTCTCCTCCGCCTCGTAAGCAAGGAAAGAAGACAGCCGCAGCCGCTCCGTCTGCTCTGCTGGCATCTAGCAGTACAGCTGCCAGAGGCGGGAGGCAATACAGATTCGGTCCTTCTCTGAAGACTCCAGAGAAGTTACCATACGAGAGGACCGAGGAGGAGAATGCGAAGATCGTGCGAGCCGAAGTGAAGAACTTCTTTGAAGGGGTGAAAGCAAAGAAACATCCACCTCCGGAGGAGAAGGTAGATCCGGTGAAAGCAAAGCACACTCTGGCTGCCCTGACAAAACCACCAAAGTCTCCGCCGAGAGGCAACTATGAGCGCGTTCTTGCAAAGACATATGCCAAAGCGGAGCGGTCGGGAAGTACTGTCAGTGATAAAAAAAAGAACGACGAGCTGGGAAAAAAATTGCCCAGCTCGGCGAACAAGCGAACCAATCGTGCCCCCCGCTCAAGGTGTCAAAAGACATCGTCACTAATGATCCGACGATGGTGCCCGGTTATAGCAATCTTGGAGATTACCTGCCCGACGATGTACATTATGAAATCATGGAGGTGGACGAACACAAATACCATTACGGGAAGCCTCTTGTCAAAGATGAAAGATCTCTATCAACAATGATGCGAAGACTACATGATTGGTACATGAAAACCTGCAGAGAGTCTGATGGGATTGGTACTTTGACGTTGAGAGTTAAACCGGAGCATGACCTCGTTGGAATTGATCTGCTGAATGTTCCATTTGAGGAATTCTTCCAGTTTTACAATCAAAAGGCCCTCGATAAAACAACGATCACTTGCTACTGTCTGTAAGTAGTACTACTTCTGTCATTAAGTCTCTCTATATAGGTCAGCTCTTTCATTGCATGTATTTATACTTATCCTCACTATATTATGCAGATTGAAGATCGCCGAATTGAAGAAAAAACAAATCGGTGATATTGGGTTCATTAACACAAATCTCATAGATGAATGGACGGTCAAACATGATCCCAAAGAAGCCGAGGCCAACTTGCTGCAATCGTTGGTATTAAATCAAAACAAAGATATAATACTCTTTCCTTACAACTTCAAGTGAGTGTTACTGTCTTGTGCATATTCGGTTTCCCTTATTAGTCCAGGTTATGGTAATGTAATTGATGACTTATGCATGCATGCGCAGCTTCCACTTTATTCTCCTAGAGATTAAGCTTGAGCAGGGAGTAGTAACCGTCTTAGACTCGAGACGAAAAGATCCCCAGGACTATGCGAACATGACTCAAATGCTCGAGAAGTAAGTTAAATAGATCATTATCCACCATATCAGCAACTTTGTTCATTTCCTGATATCAAGTAATTGTTTTCTTTGTCTGGCAGGGTTTGGAGAAAATTCACCTCAAAAGCTCCGGGACTGTCGATGAAGCTGCAATTTAAACACCCGAAAGTAAGTACTATAGTAGCATGTTCCGCGCATCTCCTAGTGATTCAAGCGCTAGTTTCATCAATACCATTTAGCATGCTTGCTTATCAGTTAGATTGGCCTCTATTTCTTGTAAAGTGGATGTGGCAGGAACCCGGGTCCATCCGCTACACGACCTGTGAGCGGGGCTACACTGAAGAACAATATGAAGTGTGTAAGCAATAATATTCACAATTTTATTTTATTACCATCATTTGTGTTGAGTTTCATTTATTCATATATATATATGTATTGACCCCCTTCTTCAAATTAGATGTTTCGGAAGCGGGATGAACTCCTAGCAGAAGATTGTATGCGAGGAATTCAAGAGGAATTGACAGCATTCTTCCTTGACCACGTGATCGCTGAAAACGGAGAATACTATGTGGACCCTGTGTTCCTACAATTTAGTTAGGAGATTGTATTGTAAGAGATAATTATTGTATATATGTAGCCGGTAGTGTCGGATAGACATACGAGAACCTGTATGCATATCTCGGAGAAGGAGAGGTGGTCGATATCACTTCTCTCTGTATGCATATGTTCATGACGATCTTCTGTTTCCTTCATTTGATTACTAGCTAGCGTGTCTACTCCTCTCCATACGTATATAGTACGTAGCTTCGACCAAGCACGGAGATAAGAGAGGACACTTCTCTCTATTAAAATTAGCTAGCTAACACAATATATGAAACACCTAAATTAACCCCCCAAAACCCCAAAACCACCCCCTTTCAAAAAAAACAAAAACCTCAGCTCCTGCCTATTGGTCCTGGTTGGTGACACCAACCGGGACAAAAGGCCCTGCCTACTGGTCCCGGTTGGTGGCACCAACCGGGACCAAAGGCCCTCCTGCCTGGGCTCCCCGCACCGGCCACGTGGACGGCCTTTAGTCTCGGTTCGTGTAAGAACCGGGACTAAAGGTCTAGGGCATTAGTAACGACCCTTTAGTCCTGGTTCCAGAACCGGGACTAAAGGCCCTTATGAACCGGGGTAAAAGCCCCTTTTCCTACTAGTGATAGTAGTAGGATACAGAGTAGAAACATGAATTCTACCACGATTTCAAACAGGAAGGACAGAAACACATACGGTGCAACGGGAGCAGCACCGTTGGCGTTGAGGTTGACGCCCATGTCATTGAGGAAGAGGTTGCCGAGGTCGGGGAAGAAGTCGTCGTCGGTGAAGTCGTGGCTGCCAGCAGTCGCGAGAGTGCGCTCCCCAAATTTCAACAGCGCCCACCGAATGGAGCGCAGGAGGGAGTGGCTGTAGGGGACGTTGCGGCCTCTGAATGGAGCGCAGGAGTAGCACACGAAGCAGTAGAGAAAAAACCGAGTTGGTGATGATGGTGTGCCGTGCAATGCACGGGCATCTTGCTATTTTTTGCATATAATTCCAAACACCACGTAGACACGGTCTTTGACCATTTTACAACTATGTTAGTATCATTGTTTTTTTTTGACGGGATGTTAGTATCATTGTTAGTGGTCAGCCGGTGCAAGTTATTGCCCCAGGTGTTTTAACCTTTTTTCAGTAATGATATCTGGCGATTGTTCGGCATGAGCTCAATCCTGGCGAATCCCACGTAACCGTCAGATGTCCATCCGACGGTTGCCTATTTTTAAGCCATACTACCTCCGTCCTGGTTTATTGGTCCCCATTATATTCTGTGCCAAATTTCGACTATAAATTTAACTCACAAAATGTTGGTGCATGTCACAAAAAATTATATCATTGAAAACTATATAAAAGAACGAATCCAACGATATAATTTTTGTTCACATGCATTAAAATTTTGTTAGTTAAATCATTGGTCAAAATTTAACACAAATTACAAAGGGGACCAACAAACCAGGACAGAGGTAGTACTCCCTCCGTCCGGAAATACTTATCCGACAAATGAATAAAATGGATGTATCTATAACTAAAATAAGTCTAGATACAACCATTTCTGGGACAAGTATTTCCGGACGGAGGGAGTAGTATTTTACAAAACCGCCACCCTTACACACGTACAGTAATTGCGTCGCGGGCGTTTGCAACTGCCATGTCTCCCAGCGAACGTTTGCTGGGGTTTGGAGTTAGCACGGTTCGTAGTCGTTCCACGCTCGGGCATTGAAGTTTGTAACTATTTTAGATTAGAATATACTACTCCTCGGGTGCTAGTAGTAGAGCAGAGTCCTACTCTACTACTCTACTCAAGCAAGTTAGGCCATAGTAGTAGGTACTGTAGGGAGTACCAGTACTGTGATGCCTCAAGCAAGTTGTCTGGCATCGATATGACCCTACGCTGCTGGTATGTTCTTGTAAGTCAAGCGGCATGCTGTAGTCATCATCACCTGTCCACTTCCCGCAGCACATATTCGCTCCTCCATCTTTGTCCGCACATAATCTCGTCCAATCTTCCATCCCCGCTAAGGCGCCTCCCCCCTTGTCCGAAACCCAAGCACTAACAATGGTAGAACCGAGCAGCATCCGCCGAAAGAGTGGCTGGAATTCGCTCCCCACAGAGGTAATCAATCTCATTGTTTCGCGTGTGGACAATCTCAGTACCATGCCGCTCGCCGCGTGCTCGTCGGGGCTGTACCGTTTACTCATTTTTATCAGCAAGCACATTTTTATTAGTTCCTTATTTAAATGAAAATATCACTTTGTAAAATTACCACCATTAATTTCCATAGCAATATGCATAGTGCAAAATCTTACTCTACATAACCAAACAAGTTCATTGCATGCAACGAGTAACTAAAACAAGCATTTCTAACAGAATAAAGTAACTAATAATTTACCAAAATTATTTACCAAATTTTAAATGCAAATAAGAACTCATATTCAAGTATAAAATCATAGATATTGAAATAACACCATCCAAATGCTGGTGTGGCTTGCCTCAGTGCAGAGGAGGATCACTCCCCTCTTGGGTTGCTTCAAGACAAGCTTCTCCTTCTGAAAAATAATTTAAAACCACAAAAATAAATGTCAAAACAAATTCTGAAAATCACCGGAAATTCTAGATAGCAAGGAAAGGTTTACCCTTTGGTGTGCTGCTAGAACTTTCTGTAACAAAGACAATGCAAAAAGAATAAATTCATTTGGACTTATAGTTTAGAAATGGTGGCTGGTCAAAGTTTAGTCAAATTTCTGAATTAAATTTGAATAAACAGAAAATCCTGGGGGGGTGACATCGAAGACGTAAAACGGGAGTGCGCCTCCACTCGTAGCACTTCGGGCGTGAGTGGTGAGGCTGACACTGGGCCCCACCAGTCAGGAGAGAGAGGGGTGGATCGAGATCAGAGGAGGGGCGGCGTTTCACCGGAGCTCACGCCGGCGACGAGGGGGTTTGGGGCTAGGCTAGAGGGATAGATTGGAAGCGGGGCTCGCGGTGCACTTGCCCGTACCCGTGGCTTGGCTAGAGGTGGACGGAGCAGCTCGAGGTTGAGCTCGCAAGCTTCGGTGGCGGACGGGGTTCGCCGGAGAGGTTGAAAACGGCGGCTAGAGGCAGCTCCGAGGGCTTGGCGGCCTCCAAGCAGAACCAACAGACCACCAAGGCCCTGCCCAAGCAGTTGTCTGAGCTCGAGAGGCCCTGGAGAACGGCAGCTGGCCTGCAGGGATCGCCTGAGTCCTCGGTTCGGGGCGACAGCCAGAGGCCTGCCCGACCGAACTGCGGTCGTTCTAGGTGTTCGTGTTGGTTGTGTCGATTGGTGCATGGCCAGGATTCGAGTCGGGGTGGCTTTATATAGCCGGAGCAAGAGGGGGGGTGTCACCGCCGGAGCATTCTGGACACATGGCGAACGTCGACGAGAAGCTCCAACGCGAGGGGGCAAGGTGCTGCGTCGACTCAGGGGCTTGTCCACGCTTGCGTATGCGCACAGGAGGCGGTTGGGGAAGTAGACAAACACACGCGCGCACTGTGGCGTTTTGGCCGGGACGCGCCCGTGCTTGCTGCGGCGGCTCGATGTCGGCGAGCGCTAGGGAGGGGTCAAGCTTGATGAGTCGAGGGTTGTGGCGCGTTGCGGCAGTTGGAGGCGAGCGCTGGAACGAGCACGCGCGAAACAGAGAGCAAGGCGCTAGCCAGAGCACGTCGAGACACTGCCAAGCGTCGTGTCCTAGCGCGGTCACCAAGCTACCATGGTCAAAATGACGGCCAGGAGCGGCCAAACCTTGTCTACACGCTCAACCGTGCAGTGTTACGTCTAGGAGGGGTGATGGATCATACCTAGGCCGACCAGACGTGACTCTACCAAGCTGGCAAGTTTCTGGTCAGAAACTTGGTCGCCAAGTTTGGCCACCTTCTCGAAGGCCATTAGGGCTAATCTCCTGGGGTTTAGGGTTTCTTAGGAAGGTGTTTACGCTCAAGAAAACTCAAGGAAAAATGCACTTGTTGTACAAAGTGCATTTCTGGTCCAGAAGTGAAAAGATTTTCTACAGCAAAAATATTACAAAAAGTGATGCAATATTTTTACATGGGAAGGTGTGCCAGGGTTCTAAGGATATTTAGGAATTATCTCAGATTTTTCTGAGCTAGAAAAATTGAGGTTGCTTTGGAGCACAAGGTTCTGAAGTGAATTCCAGAGAGAAAAATGAATATTTTTCTATTAGGAAAAATATTCATCGGATTATTTTTGGAATTTGTGGGAGGAATAAGGTAGATAGGTCACTTGGGTGAAAGCCAAGGATATGCCCAAGTGATAAGTCCATTTGAAATGATTCAAAACCCAAATGAAATCAGGGAAAAAACCACGGTGAGAACCAAGTCCGGAAAAAGAGAGAAGGCAAGTCCGGCAAAAGAGAGAAGGCAAAAATCCAGGCTATCACAAGCCTCCACGGGCTACTGTTCATCCACCGTCGACCTCCTCCAGCCTCCACTTGCGACTGTTCATCCACATGCTCCTGTTCATCCAGCCTCCACCGCGCGTTACTCCACCGGCTACTGTTCAACCACCCCTCTCCACGGGCTCCTGTTCAACCACCCCTCCTCGGGCTACTGTTCATCCACCCCTCCACCGTCCACTGTTCATCCACCCCTCCACCGTCCACTGTTCATCCAGCCCTCCACGGGGTCATCCTGTTCATCCAGCCCTCCACGGGGTCCTGTTCATCCAGCCCCAACCGACTCGATCGATCGGTGTCCTGTTCATCCAAAGGCAACACCACGGGGTCCTGTTCATCCACCCCCACCGCTCACTGTTCATCCAACCCCCCTGCAACGCTCACTGTTCATCTAGAGGCAGCATCGATCGGCTTCAGTTAGCAGCAGTAGCGAAGGAATCGCTTGATCGGGTTCAGTTAACAGCCATCGATCGATCGCTCGGGTTCAGTAACGCGTAGCCTGCAGCGCAATCGCTCGGGTTCAGTTAGAGCCCAATGCCTCGCACACACGCGCGTACGTGTACGATAGAAACACGCATCGCTCGGCCCCGACCACCCATCGTAACCGGGAACACCCCGATATTTTCCTCGCCCTCGCTTCTACCACGGGTTTTTCCGTCATGGACGGCCCAAAGAATGTCATGCAGCTGCGTCTTCGGCCCGCCCAGAATGAAAACTCCATTTTCTCTCATGATTTTTTGTCATAGAAGTAGGATCCCACCACATCTATGTTGATACCGGATTTTGTCACAGTTATCGTCATAGAAGTGTCATAAGTATGACAGAAAAAAAATCCGTTCGGCCGAAAATGTCAGGGATGTGTCTTTTTTTGTAGTGCTTGCCCAACATTCGTGGTAAGTCTTCATAGGTGACTTCCAAACCTTCACAGACTAGGTCACTCCGCGATCCACAATTCCTCTTGGATGCTCAGACCATGACGCCTAACCGTCTGGAGGATACACAGTCCTCAAAGGTAACAAGTGTCGGTTCCACACGGGAACAATCTGTTCAGTGATGCTCAATCACTTTGGGTTTGTAGGTTTGGGCTTGGGATTTGGGTTTCCTCACTTGATGATTTTCACTCAAAGTCCTCGGTGCATGGGATGCTCTCAATTGACAAGTGTCAGTTTCTCTCGGAGCAGCCAACCAACTAGTGGTTGTAGGGGGCGGCTATTTATTGCCTAGGGAGCAACCCGACATGATAAGACATAAATGCCCTTAAAGGATATGACCGTTAGGTGGTAGGATATTTTGGACAGCTGGCGCGTAGCACACAACGATCGGATTTGAGGTTCGAATTCCTCAGGGCTATCATGTTCCTCACTGTGTAGGCAATCCGCACCGGCGAATTCCTAACTCCTCAGTCAGAACAAATTTCTCAGAGACGAGAAGATCTTCGTCTCTGTCACTGAAGAAATTGACTGAACTGATATGAGATTTCCAATTGCTTCACTTGAAAGGATTGGATAGGTGTAGGATTTGAGATGAGCATCACTTGGAAATCAGTTTCCTTAGTATTACCTCGACCCCCTTTAACAGTACGGTGTTTCCTATGACTCATGAAGAAGAAAATGAAACTATGAAAACAAAAGTCTTCACACTTCATAGTCCTCGCATGAATATCCAAATTTTCATGGTCACACCAGTTTCTTCACTTTCAAAGTCTTCAGGAGAACCAAAGTCTTCAGCCGAAGACATTCATTTTTAGGGGTCGACTTTCACTATAAATATCAAACTCCTCGTCGACTTAAAGAACCTGTGTACACTCAGAAACATATTAGTCCCTTAACCTATAAGTCATCAAAACACCAAAGTCACTAAGGGGCACTAGATACACTTACATGGACAAACTCTTATATAAAGGAAAGCGCTCCCGAGGACACATGGGAATTATCGTCAAGCTAGTTTTCATCATGCTCATATGATTCGCGTTCGGTACTTTGATAATTTGATATGTGGGTGGACTGATGCTTGGGTACTACCCTTCCTTGGACAAGCATCCCACTTATGATTAACCCCTCTCGCAAGCATCCGCAACTACGAAAGAAGAATTAAGGTAAACCTAACCATAGCATGAAATATATGGATCCAAATCAGCCCCTTACGAAGCAACACATAAACTAGGGTTTAAGCTTCCGTCACTCTAGCAACCCATCATCTACTTATTACTTCCCAATGCCTTCCTCTAGGGCCAAACAATGGTGAAGTGTCATGTAGTCGATGTTCACATAACACCACTAGAGGAAAGACAACATACATCTCATCAAAATATCGAACGAATACCAAATTCACATGACTACTTATAACAAGACTTCTCCCATGTCCTCAGGAACAAACGTAACTACTCACAAATCATATTCATGTTCATAATCAGAGGGGTATTAACGTGCATAAAGGATCTGAACATATGATCTTCCACCGAATAAACCAACTAGCATCAACTACAAGGAGTAATCAACACTACTAGCAACCTACAGGTACCAATCTGAGGTTTTGAGACAAAGATCGGATACAAGAGATGAACTAGGGTTTGAGAGGAGACGGTGCTGGTGAAGATGTTGATGGAGATTGACCCCCTCCCGATGAGAGTATCGATGGTGACGATTTCCCCCTTCCGGAGGGATGTTTCCCCGGCAGAACAGCTCCGCCAGAGCCCTAGATTGGTTCCGCCTCGAGACGGCGGCGCTTCGTCCCGAAAGCTTCTTTATGATTTTTTCCAGGGCAAAAGACACCTTATACCAGAAGATGGGCATCGGGGGGCTTCCAGGTGGCCCACGAGGCAGGCGCGCGCCCAGGGGGTAGGGCGCGCCCCCACCCTCGTGGACAGTGGGTGGCTCCCCTCTGGTGCTTTCTCTGCCCAATATTTTAATATATTCTAAAACTGACTTTCGTGGAGTTTTAGGACTTTGAGTTGTGCAGAATAGGCCTCTAATATTTGGCTCCTTTTCCAGCCCAGAATCCAGCTGCCGGCATTCTCCCTCTTCATGTAAACCTTGTAAAATAAGAGAGAAAAGGCATAAGTATTGTGACATAATGTGTAGTAACAACCCATATTGCAATAAATATCGATATAAAAGCATGATGCAAAATGGACGTATCATCAGGTACTGTTTATGATATCAATTCAAAATTTTAATTCCTACATTTCTACATGTGCCTTACCATCTCTCTTGTATGAAAACTAATTTCAGATGAATCTCCATTCTCAAAGGATCATATGTTCTCACAACAATGTCGGGCAATGCTTACACTCATTGTTGTTTGATTATGTAGTGATAACCCACAAGTATAGGGGGTCAATTGTAGCCTCTTTCGATAAGTAAGAGTGTCGAACCCAACGAGGAGCTAAAGGTAGAACAAATATTCCCTCAAGTTCTATCGACCACCGATACAACTCTACGCACGCTTAACATTCGCTTTACCTAGAACAAGTAAGAAACTAGAAGTACTTTGTAGGTGTGATAGGATAGGTTTGCAAGATAATAAAGAGCATGTAAATAAAAAGTAGGGGATGTTTAGATAAAGAAGCAACTAAATTAGTTTTAGTAGAGAGCTTTTTGTCATGAGAAAGTTATTTCTCCCTAGGCAATCAATAACTGGACCGGTAATCATTATTGCAATTTTATATGAGGGAGAGGCATAAGCTAACATATTTTCTCTACTTGGATCATACGCACTTATGATTGGAACTCCAGCAAGCATCTGCAACTACTAAAGATCATTAAGGTAAAACCCAACCATAGCATTAAAGTATCAAGTCCACTTTATTCCCATACTCAAACAACCTACTTACTCAGGTATGTGCTTCTGTCACTCACGCCACCCACCATAAGCAAATCATGAACATATTGTAAACCCTATAGCGGGGATCCCTCACGTTTGCACAACGTGGAGAGCACCATAGGACAGCACAAATAATAAAACATGCAACTCAAACCAATCACGATCATCAATGAACCCATAGGACAAAACGGATCTACTCAAACATCATAGGATAGCCTTAGATCACTGGGAAATAATATATAGCGTTGAGCACCATGTTCAAGTAGAGATTATAGAGGGGAGAAGAGGTGTTGCACCGCTGCATAGAGGGGAAGAGAGTTGGTGATGACGGCGGTGAAGTTGTTTGTGTAGATCGTCGGCATGGTGATGACCCCGGCGGCGTTCTGGCGCCACCGGGAGAGAGGGGGAGAGAGTCCCCTTCTTCTTCTTCTTCTTCCTTGACCTTCCCCCTAGATGGGAGAAGGGTTTCCCCTCTGGTCCTTGGCCTCCCTGGCGGCGGAGGGGCGAGAGCCCCTCCGAGATTGGATCTCTCTCTCTGTTTCCTTATGTTTTTGCGCTCCCAGATTCTGGCCTTTCACCGTTTCTTAAATTCTCGGAGATCCGTAACTCTGATTCGACTGAAATTTTAACATGATTTCTATCCGGATATTAGCTTTCTTGCGGGGAAAGAACGTCCCCAACCGCCTTATGGAGTGGAAACGAGGGCCCAGGGCGCGCCTCTCACCCTCGTGAGCCCCTCGGGCATCGTCTCGCGTTGATTCCACTTCCCAAAATTCATATATATTCCAAAAACATCTCCGTAAGTTTTTATCGTGTTTGGACCCCGTTTGATATGGATTTTCTGCGAAACAAAAAACATGCAACAAATAGGAACTGGCACTGGGCACTGGATCAATATGTTAGTCCCAAAATAGTATAAAAAGTTGCCAAAAGTATGTAGAAGTTGTAGAATATTAGCATGGAACAATCAAAAATTATAGATACGACGGAGACGTATCAGCATCCCCAAGCTTAATTCCTACTTGTCCTCGAGTACGTAAATGAGAAAAAAGATAATTTTTGATGTGGAATGCTACCTAGCATAATCTTGATCATGTAATCTAATCAAGGCATGAATATTAAGACACGAGTGATTGAAAGCAATAGTCTATCATTTGCCATTAAGACAATAATACTTCAGGCATACTAATAAAGCAATCATGTCTTTTCAAAATAACATGGCCAAAGAAAGTTATCCCTACGAAATCATATAGTCTAGCTATGCTCCATCTACACCACACAAAATATTCAAATCATGCACAACCCTGATGATAAGCCAAGCAATTATTTCATACTTTTGATGTTCTCAAGCCTTTTCAACTTTCACGCAATACATGAGCGTGAGCCATGTATATAGCACAATAGGTGGAATAGAATATGATGGTGGAGGTTGTGTGGAGAAGACAAAAAGGGAGAAAGTCTCACATCAACTAGGCAAATTAATGGGCGATGGAGATACCCATCAATCGATATCGATCCAAGTGAGTAGGGATTGCCATGCAATGGATGCACTAGAGCTATAAGTGTATGAAAGCTCACAAATGAAACTAACTGGGTGTGCATCCAACTTGCTTGCTCATGAAGACCTCGGGCATTTGAGGAAGCCCATCATTGAAATATACAAGCCAAGTTCTATAATGAAAATTCCCACTAGTATATGAAAGTGATAACTCAAGAGACTCTCTATATGATGAACCTGGTGCTACTTTGAAGCACAAGTGTGGTCAAAGGATAGTAGCTTTACCCCTTCTCTCTTTTTCTCTCATTTCTTGTTTTTTTGGGCCCTCTCTTTATTTTAGCCTCCTTTTTTTTATTTTTCGTCCGGAATCTTGCTACCTCTTGAGCTTGTGTTGGTTTTTCCCTTGAAGAGGAAAGGGTGATGCAGCAAAGTAGAGTATATATTTCCCTCAGTTTGAGAACCAAGGTATCAATCCAGTAGGAGACAACACACAAGTCATTGAATACCTACACAAACAATCAACAACTTGCACCCAACGCGATAAAGGGGTTGTCAATCCCTTCACGGTTATTTGCAAAAGTGAGATCTGATAGAGATAGATAAACGGTAAAGTAAATATTTTTGGTATTTTTGGTTTAAAGATCGGAAAGTAAAAGATTGCAAAATAGTAGATCGGAAACTAGTATGATGTAAAAGAGAACTTATATGATGGAGAAGAGACCCGGGGGCCATAGGTTTCACTAGTGGCTTCTCTCAAGATAGCAAATATTACGGTGGGTGAACAAATTACTGCCGAGCAATTAATAGAAGAGCGCATAATTATGACGGTATCTAAGGCAATGATCATGAACATAGGCATCACGTCCGTGTCAAGTAGACCGAAATGATTCTGCATCTACTACTATTACTCCACACATCGACCGCTATCCAGCATGCATCTAGAGTATTAAGTTCATAAAGAATGGAGTAACACATTAAGTAAGATGACATGATGTAGAGGAATTAACTCAAGCAATATGATGAAAACCATATTTTTATCCTCGATGGCAACAATACAATATGGGCCTTGCTGCCCCTACTATCACTGGAAAAGGACCCTGCAAGATTGAACCCAAAGCTAAGCACTTCTCCCATTGCAAGATAAACCAATCTAGTAGGCCAAACTTAATCGATAATTCGAAAAGACTTGCAAAGAAATCGAATCATTCATATAAGGATTCAGAGAAGACTCAAATAATATTCGTAGATAATCTGATCATAAATCCACAATTCATCGGATCTCGGCAAACACACCGCAAAGAATATTACATCGAATAGATCTCCAAGAACATCGAGGAGAACGTGGTATTGAGAATCAAAGAGAGAGAAGAAGCCATCTAGCTACTAGCTATGGACCCGTAGGTGTGTGGTAAACTACTCACGCTTCATCGAAGGGTAATTGTGTTGATGTAGAAGCCCTCCATTATCGAATCCCCCTCCGGCAGGACGCCGGAAAAGGCCCCTGGATGGGATCTCACGAGCACAAAAGGTTGCGGCGATGGAAAAGTGGTTTCATGGCTTCCCCTGATGTTTTTGGGGTATAAGAGTATATATAGGCGAAGCAACTAGGTCAGGAGGTCTCCGAGGGGCCCACAAGGTAGGGGGGCGCGCCCTCCACCCTCGTGGCCGCCTTGTTGAGTCTCTGACTTCATCTCCAAGTCTCCTGGTTTGCTTCTGGTCCAAGAAAGATCATTGCGAAAGTTTCATTCCGTTTGGACTCCATTTGGTATTCCTTTTCTGCTAAACTCTAAAACACGCAAAAAAACGGAAACTCGCACTGGGCTCTCGGTTAATAGGTTAGTACTTAAAATAATATAAAATTGCATATAAATGCATATTAAAGATCCAAAATAGATAATATAATAGCATCGAACAATAAAAAATTATAGATACGTTGGAGACGTATCAAGTCTCATCCGGACTTGTGGGGGAATCATAGTCTCCATCATCCTTTCATCACTGGGGCAATGCTCTAATAATGATCATCACACTTTTATTTACTTACAACTCGATATTACAACTCAATACTACAACAAAATATGACTCTATATGAATGCCTCTGGCAGTGTACCAGGATGTGCAATGATCTAGCGTAGCAAAGATATGAAAAAACAGACAAGCCATGAAAATATCATGCTAGCTATCTTACGATCATGCAAAGCAATATGGCAATGAATGCTCAAGTCATGTATATGATGATGATGGAAGTTTCATGGAAATATATCTCGGAATGGCTATGGAAATGCCATGATAGGTAGGTATGGTGGCTGTTTTGAGGAAGATATAAGGAGGCTTATATGTGATAGAGCATATCGTATTACGGGGTTTGGATGCACCGGCGAAGTTTGCACCAACTCTTGAGGTGAGAAAGGGGAATGCACGGTACCGATGAGGCTAGCAATGATGGAAGGGTGGTAGTGCATATAATCCATGGACTCAACATTAGTCATAAAGAACTCACATACTTATTGCAGAAGTCTATTAGCTATCAAATAAAGTACTACGCGCATGCTCCTAGGGGGATAGATTGGTAGGAAAAGACCATCACTCATCCCCGACCGCCACTCATAAGGAAGACAATCAAAAAATAAATCATGCCCCGACTTCGTTACATAATGGTTCACCATACGTGCATGCTACGGGAATCAGAAACTTTAACACACGTATTTCTACAATCCACAATTACCCGCTAGCATGATTCTAATATCACCATCTTCATATCGCAAAACTATTGCAAGGAATCAAACATATCATATTCAGTGATCTACAAGTTTTATCTAGGATTTTATGACTAACCATGTGAATGACTAATTCCTGTCAACTCTCTAAATAGATATAAGCGAAGCAAGAGAGTTTAGTTCTTTCTACAAAAGATATGCCCATGCTCTAACAAATATAAGTGAAGCAAAAAGAGCATTCTACAAATGGCAGTTTTCTATGTGTATAGAAACAGGCAATCCAAACTTCAAATGATATAAGTGAAGCACATGAAGCATTCTATAAAGCCATACTCAAAAGATGTAAGTGAAGTGCAAAGAGCATTTTATAAATCAACCAAGGACTATCTCATACCAGCATGATGCATTTATAAAATAAAAATAAAAAGCACACGACGCTCCAAGATTTACGCATATCATGTGACGAATAAAAATATAGCTCCAAATAAAATTACCGATGGTCGTTAGAAGAAAGAGGGGATGCCTTCCGGGGCATCCGCTAGCTTAGTTGTTTGGGAGTCCTTGAATATTACCTTGGGGTGCCTCGGGCATCCCCAAGCTTAGGTTCTTGCCACTCCATATTCCTTCATCCATCGTGATCTCACCCAAAACTTGAAAACTTCAATCACACAAAACATAACAAAACCCTCATGAGATCCGTTAGTATAATAAAACAAACCACCACTTTAAGTACTGTTGCAAGCCCATTCATATTTTATTTTTGCATTTTAGCTACTGTATTATAACTTCTCTATGGCTTATACCACCGATAAAATTGATAGTTTCATAAAAACAACCAAAACAATGCATCAAAAACAGAATCTGTCTTAAACAGGATAGTCTGTAGCAATATGAACATCTACCATACTTCTGTAACTCCAAAAATTGTGAAAAATTAGGACAAAATAAAAAATTGTATATAAGTACTGTGCAAAAAGTTTCAGAACCGTTTGACTTTCCAGTAAAATAATGTAAATTCACGCGCTAGAGCCAAAGTTTCTGTTTTTCCACTGCACATACCAAACAAGCAATCTAATCATCCTAAAGGCAAATCTTGGCACATTATTTTTATAATAAAATGGATTTATACAAGGGGATAATTATATTTGTTAAAAACTTTCTATAATTAAGATTCACAAAGTTTCCATGGGCATGAACAAAGTTCAAGGCATGCTCCCACTTTAACAATTCTCGTCTGTCTCACTTTACTTTCCTTTTTAAAAAGTTTTAGGTTCCCCTCTTTATTTTTTTGTTTTTAAACTTTATAAAAGCACTCAACAGAAATAAATGACTCTCTAAAACTTTCGGGTTGTCTCCCTGGCAGCCCTTTTTAAAGCCATTAAGCTAGGCATATAGTGCTCAAGTAATGGATCCGCCCGGATCCCAAGGTATATCAAAGCCAATTTTAATTAACAATGATTTATAATTTAGTAGTGAGCACAAAGTAACATATATCATGTAATGACGAAGTCTAACTCCCTTCCTATGCATCGACATGTCATAAAAGAACAATTCATGCACACAAAGTAAAGGCCAATGCATGGTATAAAGATTTTCTTGCAATTTTATCATATTGGAAACATAGAGAGGCGGAGATGTAGTTCCTCTCTCATAATAATTGCAAGTAGGAGCAGCAAGCACATGCATATTATATTTATCAAAATAATCATGTGCAATAGTAGAACACAACCCATCAATATAATTCTTAATAAGCACAAACTTCTCCGATATAGTGTAGTTGGGAGAATTCAAAAAGATAGTAGGACTATCATGTGTGGGTGCAATAGTAACAGTTTCATTCTTAACATAGGGAACTATAGCAAGTTCTTCTCCATAAGCATCATTCATGTTGGCATCATGGCCACAAGCATAGCAAGCATCGAGTTCATCAAAAAGGGATATTTCAAACGAATTAAAGGGATCATAGCAATTATCATAGCAATCATACTTCGGTAAGCACGAAGGGAAATTAAATAATGTATGAGTTCAAGAGTTACTCTCATTAGAAGGGGGGCACGGGTAGCTAATCCGCTCTTCTGCCTTTTGTTCTTCGCTCTCCTCGTCATCTTTTTCATCAATGAGCTCACAGTGTCATCAATTTCTTCTTCCATAGTTTCCTGCAAAATATTAGTCTCCTCTTGGACAGCGGAGGAGTCCTCCATATATGGCTTAACATAAGCATTATAAGCATAGTTTTCATATCAATATTTAAGTATGACAAAAAATTTCAGATTTTTAAAGAATAGCACCATACTTTTCAATGAAAGAAGCAATTTCATAATCACCTTTAAAAGCAACAAATTCTTCAATTTGTAGAACACATAGTAATTATAAACACCCTTAGCATATGAAGATACGATTCCATTATCACTAAAATCATATTGGTAGGGAAGGTGTTTCTTAGGGTCTTCAGAACAACAAGTAAAATCATATATTTCACATAAATTCCAAGCATAGCATTGCAAACGATGAATTTGATCTAGTAAAAGTTTCCCTTTTTTAGATAAGCGATGTTGCACATAACAAGCATGCTCATCTAAAGATTTTCTCTCAACTAAGCTAGTTGGGGCTTCAACACGAGCACATACAGATCGAAGATGATCCAAATAAATAGCTTCAACAGTAGATAGATTTTCAGTGGTTCTTCAACCATTGGTTTAGTAGGTACAACTATTTTTTTGGTATTTTGTGTTTCCTACCCATAACTAAAGATAGAAAACAACTTATAACTGAAAATAAAAACTACTTAGTGATAAAGAAAACAAGGACACACGAGAATATTCACCGCACACTATGGGTTGCCGTCAACGGCGCCAGAAAAAGGTCTTTATAACCCACAAGTATAGGGGATCAGTTGTAGCCTCTTTCGATAAGTAAGAGTGTCAAACCCAATGAGGAGCTAAAGGTAGAACAAATATTCCCTCAAGTTCTATCGACCACCGATACAACTCTACGCACGCTTAACGTTCGCTTTACCTAGAACAAGTATAAAACTAGAAGTACTTTGTAGGTGTGATAGGATAGGTTTGCAAGATAATAAAGAGCATGTAAATAAAAAGTAGGGGCCGTTTAGATAAAGAAGCAACTAAATTAGTTTTAGTCGAGAGCTTTTTGTCACAAGAAAGTTATTTGTCCCTAGGCAATCGATAACTAGACCGGTAATCATTATTGCAATTTTATATGAGGGAGAGGCATAAGCTAACATATTTTCTCTACTTGGATCATATGCAATTATGATTGGAACTCTAGCAAGCATCCGCAACTACTAAAGATCATTAAGGTAGAACCCAGCCATAGCATTAAAGCATCAAGTCCTCTTTATTCCCTTACGCAAACAACCTACTTACTCGGGTCTGTGCTTCTGTCACTCACGCCACCCACCATAAGAAAATCATGAACATATTGCAAACCCTACAGCGGGGATCCCTCACGCTTGCGCGACACGGAGAGCACCATAGGACAACACCAATAACAAACATGCAACTCAAACCAATCACGATCACCAATAAACCCATAGGACAAAACGGATCTACTCAAACATAATAGGATAGCCATACATCATTGGGAAATAATATATAGCGTTGAGCACCATGTTCAAGTAGAGATTACAGCGGGGAGAAGAGGTGTTACACCACTGCATAGAGGGGGAGAGAGTTGGTGATGACAGCGGTGAAGTTGTTGGTGTAGCTCGTCGGCACGGTGATGGCCCCGGCGGTGTTCCGGCGCCACCGGGAGAGATGGGGAGAGACCCCATTCTTCTTCTTCTTCTTCTTCCTTGACCTTCCCCCCTAGATGGGAGAAGCGTTTGCCCCTCTGGTTCTTGGCCTCCATGGCGGCGGAGGGGCGAGAGCCCCTCCGAGATTGAATCTCACTCTCTCTGTTTCCTTCTGTTTCTGCGCTCCCAGATTCTGACCTTTCACCGTTTCTTAAATTCCCGGAGATCCGTAACTCCGATTGGGCAGAAATTTTAACACGAGTTCTATCCGGATATTAGCTTTCTGGCCACAAAAAAAGGCCCCAACCGCCTTACGAAGTGTCCATGAGGGCCCAGGGCGCGCCCCTCACCCTCGTGGGCCCCTCGGGCATCGTCTCGCGTTGATTCCACTTCACAAAATTCACATATATTCCAAAAAAAATCTCCGTAAGTTTTTATCGCGTTTGGACTCCGTTTGGTATGGATTTTCCACGAAACAAAAAACATGCAACAAACAAGAACTGGCACTGGGCACTGGATCAATATGTTAGTCCCAAAAATAGTATAAAAAGTTGCCAAAAGTATGTAAAAGTTGTAGAATATTGGCATGGAACAATCAAAAATTATAGATACGACGGAGACATATCATGTAGTATCACTGCATCACTGTAAATGTTTGCTTCCTTATCCTCCCTTTGCTCGAAATTATAAGATCTATATTTACTCCTATATAAATGTACATTTCACACAATGGTTATGAATTTTTGGATTTCTCATGTAAGTACCTGTTGTCATGTACACCCTCCATATTGAATTAATTGTTGCTCAATTGGATGTATTTAGAACTTAAGTAGTGCTAGATACACCCATTTGAGTGACAAGTAATAACGGACAGTGGTAGTATTATTGTACTTGCATTGCGAGATAGTTGATTGTCTAACATTACTCTGCATCTTATCTGCCATGCCCTCCACTTTCTCCAAATTATCCGATCTATATTTACTCTTACAAAATGTTGAATAAAGCCAATGCCACTGCACACATTGAGATCTGCATTCCTCTTGTCAGTACCTTTTGCCTTGTAACGCTGTACTTAATTAATAGCTATTTGATTATACATCATCACTCTGTACCTGAGCTTCATTATCCTCTTTTTCTTCAATATTATTAGAACTATATTTACTATTTACAAAATATAGAGAAAAGGCAACGCTTATGAAGAAGTTTCTTTGGGGAATTTCTTGAATTATCCTTCCATCGACATGGAGAAGGGCTTTGTCCAGCCCGTGTTAACCTGTAATGTAAGTTCATCCTTCTCAAGACTTCAAACTTTGTTCTAGTATAGATTTGGATAGGCATCATTTCCTCCACTGTTGTTTACTTTGGTGTTTACATCTCATTGGATGTTTGCAACAACTGCCAGTTTCAAATTATAGTTGTAAAAACATGTTCCTTACGTAGAACAGATCCATTTATTTTCTTTCACTACTAGGGAAAAGCCTAGCAGTAGCGCGGGAGAAAGGGCTATTAGTAGCGCTGGCCACGGCACTACTGATACGGTGCTACAGCTAACTTTTAGCAGTAGCGTGTGTTGACCCGCGCTACTACTACATATGGGTAGCAGTAGCGGGCTGCATGAAACAGCGCTACTGCTAATAGTTGTAGCTCTTGATTTTAGAAGGCGCTACTGCTAAACGCATGATGCTGCTCAGTAGATACCCCTCACTACTGTTATTGTTATTAGTTTCTGAATGTTTTTCTGCTGCATATTTCTTTTGTATTTGTAGAGGTTTTATACAATAATCTCTAGCATATCATACACATACAAATCTAATCATGTCATACACATATAAATATTCTCATCAAATCATGTCATCACCATTATCATTCAACACAAAGTGATGTCTCTCGTCATCCTCTCGAAATAGGGATACAAGTCTCGAATACTTGCAACTTCATCGTCATCCATCTAAACAATTATATAGAACAGAAGAGCTATCACTATGCATGAGAGCGAAACTATGCAGTACATGAGGCGACAGTTTTGTATCCTCTCTCACGCTAGCCTGAACCTCAAGTAACTAGCTTCTGCTTCTTGTCTACTTTTGAACGCTTTATGCATGGCGCCCGAGAACCGCTCTACTTGCGCCTGACACTCGGGCCACTTGTCATACACTCCGGAACCTTCCCTATGTACACGACATAGCACTGCTTCTTCGCCATCAAGGATCTAGGTATCTGTTAGAGATGCATCCTCATCAAGAGAATCTACAATAATATGCAACAAAATATACTTGAGCAACATGAAAAGAAAGGGTTAGCAAATAGATGCAACATATAGTAAAAATAAATAATCAATGCAGTTTCGTCATACGCAAACTAATTAACTAGAGGTACACAGGTCATCATACCCAAACTAACAAAGTAGCGTTACACAAGTTCGACAGGGACTGTAGACATCACAAAGTTTCATCGCTACAGAAATTATAGAAGTTCAACCGACACATCATCATCATCGGCATTGTCAATCACTAGAAGTTCCATCAATCCATATCATCGAGGATGCTCCCTAGCTTCTTGAACGACGTCATGTCCTGACGTTGCATGCCTATGCGAGTTCGGACGTCAGCTTGCGATATAGGGCTGTGGTGGAACATCCCCTTCTCTTCGACTTCTTCTTTCATGATGATCGTTGCAATGTCCCTCTGGATGCGAAAGAAGTCATGTATGAGTTTATAATCCGATTCTCCTAGGGATTCTAGCCATTTGCAGATATGATCATCATTTCTGTTTGTCATGCGAAGCTATTGGTGATCCCTTATGAACTCCATCATGAGATGGATGAGGTAGAATCCATTGTTACTACTTGCTTTCGGTTGATGGATGCTGCAGAAGTTAGTTTTATGCGAGAATCCCATCTTGCGGTTCCTTTGTTTCCTGATCTCGAGGTGGCCACCCCTCAAGCTGAAGCCATGGAGAGCATCATCAAGAGTATTCATTATGTGTGTGTAGTCCTTTGATGTCTACTACACAACCTTCTTCTTGTAGACGTTGTTGGGCCTCCAAGTGCAGAGGTTTGTAGGACAGTAGCAAATTTCCCTCAAGTGGATGACCTAAGGTCTATAAATCGGTGGGAGGTGTAGGATGAAGATGGTCTCTCTCAAACAACCTTGCAACAAAATAACAAAGAGTCTCTTGTGTCCCCAACACACCCAATACAATGGCAAATTGTATAGGTGCACTAGTTCGGCGAAGAGATGGTGATACAAGTGCAATATGGATGGTAGATATAGGTTTTTGTAATCTGAAAATATAAAAATAGCAAGGTAACTAATGATAAAAGGGAGCGTAAACGGTATTGCAATGCTAGGAAACAAGGCCTAAGGTTCATACTTTCACTAGTGCAAGTTCTCTCAACAATAATAACATAATTGGATCATATAACTATCCCTCAACATGCAACAAAGAGTCACTCCAAAGTCACTAATAGCGGAGAACAAACGAAGAGATTATGGTAGGGTACGAAACCACCTCAAAGTTATCCTTTCTGCTAGATCTATTCAAGAGTCCGTAGTAAAATAACACAAAGCTATTCTTTCCGTTTGATCTATCATAGAGTTCGTACTAGAATAACACCTTAAGACACAAATCAACCAAAACCCTAATGTCACCTAGATACTCCATTGTCACCTAAAGTATCCGTGGGTATGATTATACGATATGCATCAAACAATCTCAGATTCATCTATTCAACCAACACAAAGTACTTCAAAGAGTGCCCCAAAGTTTCTATCGGAGAGTCAAGACGAAAACGTGTGCCAACCCCTATGCATAGGTTCATTGAACCCGCAAGTTGATCACCAAAACATACATCAAGTAGATCACGTGAATATCCCATTGTCACCACAGATAAGCACGGCAAGACATACATCAAGTGTTCTCAAATCCATAAAGACTCAATCCGACAAGATAACTTCAAAGAGAAAACTCAATCCATTACAAGAGAGTAGAGGGGGAGAAACATTATAAGATCCAACTATAATAGCAAAGCTCGCGATACATCAAGATCATATCACCTCAAGAACACGAGAGAGAGAGAGAGATCAAAGACATAGCTACTGGTACATACCCTCAGCCCCGAGGGTGAACTACTCCCTCCTCGTCATGGAGAGCGCCGGGATGATGAAGATGGCCACCGGTGAGGGATCCCCCCTCCGGCAGGGTGCTGGAACAGGGTCCCAATTGGTTTTTGATGGCTACGGAGGCTTGCGGCGGCGGAACTCCCGATCTATTGTCGTCCTCGATGTTTTTAGGGTATATGGACATATCTGGCGAAAGAAGTCGGTTAGGGGAGCCACGGGGGGCCCACGAGGGTGGGGGGCATGCCCAGGGGGGTAGGGCGTGCCTCCATGCCTCGTGGCTTCCTCGTTGCTTCCCTTACGTAAACTCCAAGTTTCCTGGATTGCTTCCGTTCCAAAAATAGCTCTCCCGAAGGTTTCATTCCATCAGGACTCCGTTTAATATTCCTTTTCTTCAAAACACTGAAATAGGCAAGAAAACAGCAAATTGGGCTGGGCCTCCGGTGTGACAGCTTGGATTTTTGCCTTCTCTCTTTTGCCAGACTTGCCTTCGCTCTTTTTCCGGACTTGGTTTTCACCGTGGTTTTTCCCCTGATTTGATTTGGGTTTTGAATCATTTCAAATGGAATTGTCACTTGGGCATATCCTTGGCTTTCACACAAGTGACCTATTTACCTTATTCCTCCCACAAATTCCCAAAATAATCCAATGAATATTTTTCCTAATAGAAAGATATTCATTTTTCTCTTTGGAATTCACTTCAGAACCTTGTGCTCCAAAGCACCCTCAATTTTTCTTGCTCAAAAAAATCTGAGATAATTCCTAAATATTCTTAGAACCCTGGCACACCTTCCCATGCAAAAATATTGCATCACTTTTTGTAATATTTTTGCCATAGAAAATCTTTTCACTTCTGGACCAAAAATGCACTTTGTACAGCAAGTGCATTTTTCCTTGAGCTTTTGGCCTTGAGTTTTCTTGAGCTTAAACACCTTCCTAAGAAACCCTAAACCCCAGGAGATTAGTCCTAATGGCCTTCTAGAAGGTGGCCAAACTTGGCGACCAAGTTTCTGACCAGAAACTTGCCAGCTTGGTAGAGTCACGTCTGGTCGGCCTGGGTATGATCCATCACCCCTCCTAGACATAACACTGCACGGTCGAGCGCGTAGACAAGGTTTGGCTGCTCCTGGCCATCGTTTTGACCATGCCAGCTTGGTGACCGCGCGAGGATTCGACGCCTGGCAGCGTCTCGACGCGCTCTGGCTGGCGCCTTGCTCTCTGTTTCGCGCGTGCTCGTTCTAGCCTCCGACTGCCGCACCGCGCCACAACCCTCGACTCATCAAGCTTGACCCCTCCCTGGCGCTCGCCGACACCGGAGTCGCCGCAGCAAGCACGGGCGCGTCGCGGCCAAAACGCCACAGTGCGCGCGTGTGTTTGTCTGCTTCCGCAACCGCCTCTTGTGCGCATCCGCAAGTGTGGGCAAGCCCCTGAGTTGACGCATCACCTTGCCCCCTCGCGTTGGAGCTTCTCATCGACGTTCGCCGCGTGTCCAGAACGCTCCGGCGGCGACACGCCCCCTCTTGCTCCGGGTATATAAAGCCACCCCGACTTGAATCCTGGCCACGCACCACTCCACACAACCACCACGAACACGTAGAACGACCGCAATTCGATCGGGCAGGCCTCTGGCCGTCGCCCCGACCCGAGGACTCCGGCGATCCCCACAGGCCAGCTACCGCTCTCCAGAGCCTCTCGAGCTCAGGCAACTGCTTGGGCAGGGCCTTGGTGCTCTATTGGTGCTACTTGGAGGCCGCCAAGCCCTCGGAGCTGCCTCTAGCCGCCGTCTTCCACCTCTCCGGCGAACCCCGTCCGCCACCGAAGCTTGCGAGCTCAACCCCGAGCTCCTCCTCCACCTCTAGCCAAGCCACGGGTACGGGCAGGTGCTCCGCGAGCCCCGCTTCCAATCTATCCTTCTAGCCTAGCCCCAAACCCCCTCGTCGTTGGTGTGAGCTCCGGCGAAACGCCGCCCCTCTCTCTCTCCTGACTGGTGGGGCCCAGTGTCAGCCTCACCACTCGCGCCCAAAGCGGTACGAGTGGAGGCGCACTCCCATTTTACGTCTTCGATGTCACCCCCCAGGATTTTCTGTTTATTCAAATTTAATTCAAAATTTTGACTAAACTTTGACCAGCCACCATTTCTAAACTATAAGTCCAAATGAATTGATTCTTTTTGCATTGTCTTTGTTACAGAAAGTTCTAGCAGCACAACAAAGGGTGGATTTTTCCTTGCTGTCTAGAATTTCTAGTGATTTTCAGAATGTGTTTTGACATTTATTTTTGTGGTTTTAAATTATTTTTCAGAAGGAGAAGCTTGTCTTGAAGCAACCCAAGAGGGGAGTGATCCTCCTCTGCACTAAGGCAAGCCACACCAGCATTTGGATGGTGTTATTTCAATATCTATTATTTTCTACTTGAATATGAGTTCTTATTTGCATTTAAAATTTGGAAAATAATTTTGGTAAATTATTAGTTACTTTATTCTGTTAGAAATGCTTTTTTTAGTTACTGGTTGCATGCAATGAACTTGTTTGGTTAAGTAGAGTAAGATTATGCACTACGCATATTGCTATGGAAATTAATGGTAGTAATTTTACTAAGTGATATTTTCATTTAAATAAGGAACTAATAAAAATGTGCTTGCGGATAAAAATGAGTTATAACTAGAGAGTTTTGATCTTTAGTGTTGCAAGGTAATTATGTGGTTAAGTTTGATCCATGAACATGAGTTGTTCGCTTTGCATGACGAGTAGTTGCATGAAAATTATTTTTCATATCATGTTTTTGATAAAAAGTTTTTTATCCAAGTTAAACCTAATTAAGTTCAACTTGAATATGATGTTGATCACATCATGGTGCCACTGAATCGGGTTTTAATTCAGTGCGACCACATTTACCTAATGGGAAGGTCTTAATTCGGTCCTTTGTTGTGGCTCTCACCGGTGCCTCCCGTGAGGGAAGGTTATGGGCATGCATACCCTGGCCCGGTAGGCAGACATAACCTTGTGTGCTCTTTTTTTGTTGTACCTTGTCCCCATTTGGGACTGTTTTGCCACGACGGTGGCTGTTGGTGTCTTTGGTAGACACGGGGCCACCCAAGACCTTGCCCTGAGAGGGAGATGGTCGGAGTGGCCGGGGAGAGTGCATGTTAAAGGGAGGGTTTCGTCGGAATATTTTGGTCCACCCGAATGGGAAAGCGAGGCCAGGTACTTCATAGTGTGGGTAAAGTGCGCTACCTCTGTAGAGTGTATTTATTCTATCGGTAGCCGCGCCCTCGGTTTTGGGCAAGACTCGGGAGTAAGTCACACCATCGATCAACTTTTATAATTAATCTTGCAAACTAAGCGATTGTTGTGATGCATTGTTTCGTGGTGAACCTTGAACACTCGAGGTGTTCATGAGTAATTGGTTTTAGGTGTGACCCCAGTGTGGTCACCGTTTGGTTACAAGGTAACCATCTGGTAAGCGAGTCCGCGTGACTCGGTGCGCTGTTTGGCTGCTGTGACGCCCCCAATTTGACCGTACACTAATCATGCACGCAAATGTGTACGATCAACGTCAGGGACTCACGGGAAGATATCACAACACAACTCTAAAACATAAATAAGTCATACAAGCATCATAATACAAGCCAGGGGCCTCGAGGGCTCGAATACAAGTGCTCGATCACAGACGAGTCAGCGGAAGCAACAATATCTGAGTACAGACATAAGTTAAACAAGTTTGCCTTAAGAAGGCTAGCGCAAACTGGGATACAGATCGAACGAGGCGCAGGCCTCCTACCTGGGATCCTCCTAACTACTCCTGATCGTCGTCAGCGGGCTGCACGTCGTAGTAGGCACCTCCAGTGTCGTAGGTGTCGTCGTCGACGGTGGCGTCTGGCTCCTGGACTCCAACATCTGGTTGCGACAACCAGATAGAAAGGAAAGGGGAAAAGAGGGAGAGAAGCAACCGTGAGTACTCATCCAAAGTACTCGCAAGCAAGGAGCTACACTACATATGCATGGGTATATGTGTAAAGGGGCATATCAGTGGACTGAACTGCAGAATGCCAGAATAAGAAGGGGATAGCTAGTCCTGTCGAAGACTACGCTTCTGGTCATCTCCATCTTGCAGCATGTAGAAGAGTGTAGATTGGAGTCCTCCAAGTAGCATCGCATAGCATAATCCTACCCGGCGATCCCCTCCTCGTCGCCCTGTTAGAGAGCGATCACCGGGTTGTATCTAGCACTTGGAAGGGTGTAATTTATTCAGTATCCAGTTCTAGTTGTCATAAGGTCAAGGTACAACTCCGGGTCGTCCTTTTACCGAGGGACACGGCTATTCGAATAGATAAACTTCCCTGCAGGGGTGCACCACATAACCCAAGACGCTCGATCCCATTTGGCCGGACACACTTTTCTGGGTCATGCCCGGCCTCATAAGATCAACGCGTCGCAGCCCCACCTAGGCTCAACTGAGAGGTCAACACGCCGGTCTAACCCTATGCGCGCAGGGGTCTGGGCCCATCGCCCTATGCACACCTGCACCTTGCGAGGGCGGCCGGAAGCAGACCTAGCCTAGTGGCGTTCCAGTCCAATCCGGTGCGTGCCGCTCCGTCGCTGACGTCAAAAGAGCTTCGGCTGATACCACAACGCCGGGATACCCATAACTACTCCCGCGTAGATGGCCAGTGCGTATAGACCAAATGGCCAGACTCAGATCAAATACCAAGATCTCGTTAAGCGTGTTAAGTATCCGCGAACGCCGACCTGGGCCAGGCCCACCTCACACCTAGGGGGTCTCAACCTGCCCTGTCGCTCCGCCACAAAGAGCCACTTGCGGGTACTCCTACGAGCCGACCCGACTTTAGTCATCACATGTGTCATGTATATAGTATATAAGTATATACCCGTGATCACCGCCCAGGTGATCACGGCCCAATAGTATAGCACAGCAGACGGACAAGAATGTAGGGCCACTGATGGAAAACTAGCATCCTATTCTAAGCATGTAGGATTGCAGGTAAAGGTAACAACAGTAGTAGCAAGGATAGGCTATGCATCAGGGTAGTATATCGGAAAGCAGCAACATGCTACACTACTCTAATGCAAGCAGTATAGAGAAGAATAGGCGATATCTGGTGATCAAGGGGGGGCTTGCCTGGTTGCTCTGGTAATTAGGAGGGGTCGTCAACTCCGTAGTCGAACTGGGCAGCAGCAGTGTCGGTCTCGTAGTCTACCGGAGAGAAGAGGGGGAAGAAACAGTAAATACAATGCAAACATAAGCATGACGATGCGTGACATGACAACGAGCGGTACTAGGTGTGTCCTAGCGCGACAGTAGGTGGTACCGGTGAAGGGGGGGAACATCCGGGAAAGTATTCCCGATGTTTTGCGTTTTCGGACAGACGGACCGGAGGGGGAAAGTTGCGAGTTCGATAGGTTAGGGATGTGTGGTGGACGAACGGGCTGCGTATCCAGATTCGTCTCGTCGTTCTGAGCAACTTTCATGTTGAAAATATTTTAATCCTAGTTACGGATTAAAAGATATGATTTTCTAAAGATTTTATTAATTTCTGGAATTTAATTAATTATTTAATTTAATTCGAAATCTGGATTTATGACATCAGCATGAGGTCATGCTGACGTCAGCAGTCAACGTTGACCGTTGACCTGGTCAACCTGACAGGTGGGTCCCACCAGTCAGTGACTGTTAGCTAATTAACTACTGTTTAGTTAAATTAATTAACTAATTAGATTAGTTTAAACAGGATTAATTAACTTAATTAATTTAGTTAATTAATTAATTAAAATTATTTTATTTTTATTTTCTTTTTTTTACGTTCCAAGGGCGTGGGCCCCATTTGTCATTGACACAGGGGGAGGACCCACTGGTCAGGGGTACAGGGCCCGGCGGAGCCGGCGTAACGGGTGGCGGGGCGGGACGAACCCGCCAGGGCTCGCGAGCACACGCCCGAGGCGTGGCCGCGGCCAAGGCGCGCCGCCGGCGAGCAAGGTGCGGCGGGGCGGGGCCTGCGGCAGCCGAAGGCGGGAGGCGCCGCGGTGGCGCATGCGGGCGGTGACGGTGCGAGGCAGAGCAGCGGCAGGGCGCGGTGAGCGAGTGGGCGGCGGCCCGGCGAAGTACACAGGGGCGCGACGACGCACGACGGTGGATGTGCGGGACGGCGGGGAAAGGGAAGCAGGGGGAATGGGGTTCTCACCCCCGTTGCAGGGGAGTTTCGCGGCGAGGCGCGATGGCGCCGACGGGGAGGAGGACGAGGCGGACGGCGGTGAGGTTCGGGGTCGGCCGGCGATGGAGAGGCGGGGCGGGGCAGTCCAGCGACCAACGAGGTGGGGTGTCGGGGTGGCGCCGGGGACGAGCGCCGGCGCCAGGGGCGCGGGGCGGCACCGGGCGGCGTCAGGCTCGGCGAGGCGGCGCCTGCCGTCGGCGATGACGACGGGAACGGGAGCGGCGCGTCCAGATCGGGGAGAGGGGGGAGAGAGCGAGGGGAGAGGGGATCCAGAGAGGAGTGGGGTAGTGGGGGGCGACGGGGTGGATAGGGTTAGGGTTTCGGGAGTGGGAGGGATAAGGAGGCCCGACTGGGCCTGGTGGGCCGGCCGGTGCGGCGGCTAGCTGGGCCGTTCGGTCCAGCTTGGGGGTTGTTTTATTTCTTTTTTGTTGTTTCTTTTCTGTTTTCTTTTCTTTATCTATTTTCTTTTCTATTTTATTCTTTCAATTTCTGTTTTATAAAATATAAATACAACTCCTAAATTAATGTTACAACTTATTCTACTGCCCCAAAAAGTTTGACACCTAATTAAAATAGTTTGCATTATTATTATTTTTAAAAGGCACTTAATTAATTGTCATAGCTGCTGTCTTAATTACTTTAGAGCCTTTAAACATTTTATAAAATTGTGGTTTCTCCACATTAATGACCTATGCTTTACTTGGCCACACCCCAACATTTTAGTTTTAATATTTGAAAATATTTACCGTTTGACTTTATTTTGAGTTTGAATCTCGAATCGATTTTGAACTAACACGAGATTAACAACAGTAACCGAGGTGACGTGGCACCATTAGCAGAGGTTTACTGTAGCTTGATTATCCGGGCGTCACAATTCTCCTCCACTACAAGAAATCTCGTCCCGAGATTTAAGAGGGGAGTACGGGGAAAGTTCTGGTTACGGAATTCTGACGAATCTTCTCGGTCCTGGTTGCTCTTCTCGAAGAAGTTGATCCGTTACGTTGATGTCTTCATTTTTCCTGCTCAAGGTCATCATGATGAAGCTGGCATCCTTTCTTCGGGAACTCCATCGTACTTACGAAGGACAAGGGGTAACTACGGAATAACAGACCTCTGAACGGTTGACTATCTGGTTGTTAACATCGGGGAAGGTGGCGGAAAGTAACTCTCGAATTGAAACTTAAGAAAATATCGAGAGAAAAGTAAGGAGGTACCATGGGAAGTTTCAAGCGGGTAGGCAATCGTTCGATGCCTGAAATAGGGCGTGAAAGGGGCTCAAGGCAACGAAAATAAGTATTGTGCGTGATACCAGAATTGATCACTAGGAAGGTGGCCCGCGAATTACATACGAAATCAAGCGCGAGGAATAGCTTTGGGAACAGGGGTGTACAAGAGAGTCAGGTTTCGATCCTGTGGAACTGTGGGTTATGGGCCCACCATGTGGTTTTTTTTGGAGCAGTGACATCTTGCACGGTCATGATAGCAAGGCATGTCAGAGAGTACCCTATCAGTTATGTCGGCAACACATTGGTACCAAGGGCGAGGGACGAAGAGAACCATTTTCCTGCTCGTTGAAACGAGGCGGACCAATAGGCAAAGTTCTCGTCCATCGGGGGTTACCGAAATGTCACCAACAATATTAACAGGGTCTTACTGACAGAGTTGTACACCGAGGTGTTTACATAAGCAGGAGGATATTACTTCTTAGATCATATAGATCACCAGAAAGGTTAAACCAAATAATGGAAAGCAAAATATGATTATCAGATTAAACAGAAGAATGGAAAGGAAAATATGTTAAAACACATATTTCAAGGGTATATTCTTCCCAAGGGTAAGCAGAGCATGATATCCATGACGGGATATAACGTAGAAAACTCTTTAGGTAAGGGGAAGGAAATTTCATGACATTACCCATACAACGGTGTTTGGATAATTGAGCAGGAAACAATTAGCTTTGGGCTTCAAATGTTCCTGTTGAAAATCAGAGTACCGTAGACATGCTTCGAGATAGCATTGACATGGTCAATAGGTAAGATCAGGCCATGGATTCACAAAGGATCCATCAGGAACAACTTATGGAATAAGTCTTACAATTTCCTCATCGAAGAATGGCTAACCTTGGTAAGGAGGATACTATATCAATAGGTCATCCGGCCATGTGTGCTAGGCATGACATCATCTTACCGGGTTATAAAAAGACTAATGTTATAACTCTTGGAATTACGTTCCAACCATCATTTCTGACCAAGATTCAGATCAGATTGGTGTGAGGTTACCTCAGACTTAGGATGTCTGAGAAGAAAGGTGCAACACAAATTGATGGGATGACATTGTAAGATTCTCGGGAAATGAACCATGAAAGCAAGTTCCGAAACAAGAGTTCATCATTAAGCCAAGGAGAGGTGAGGAGGTGACTGATTGACTCAGCGACAATCCATTGAGACTTCCAAAAGATGGATTTCCACAACTATGTGAACAAGGAGATAACATTAGCTAGATCGAATGACTTAATGATGTATGCTCGAGGAAAACATCCACAGTTAAACATTGGCTGAAATGTGCACCCGAAATATGGGCTAGGTAGCACGATCAATGTTCGAATGATGATTCATTAAGCCATAGATGTAGAATGAAACTATAGACCAATAACTTCAAAGCAATAGGGTTGCTAGAAGTTTAGAATCTACACATCACAGACCATTTGTCGGTATTTCGTTTAGAAACTACACGGGGACCAAGAAAGAATGGTGATGGTGAGGAGTATCACTGTACCAAGAATTCTTAAGAGGTGGAGTAATGTTCACGACATTCTTGTCATAAAAAATGGTAATACTCCACGGTAGAACATAACATAAGTTGGATAGCAGGGGAAATCAAGATACATCACAAAATATGAACAAGTTCGTGTTGGGGGGAAGGTATGAATATTGTCGATGATAACATAATTCATCGAGGGGCAAGGATGGTATTTCTCATCCTGAATTTCGACACACAACTTGGAAGAAGTCAAATTGTTGATAATGATCACGACAAATTTGTCGAGAGGTTTTCAAGAAGATGTAATTGATCGACGATGACATCAAGTCAAAGGAATGATGAAAGCGAAAGGGTATTGGAACCATGGGTAGCACACAAACTCGGGGTCAAGTTTGTTGTTCGAGGTGAAACGATATGACAAGGAAAATCGACGTAAGCTTAGCTCATCGTCGAAAGTGGTGCTCCGGGAATAAGGACCAGGTAGCACAGCTAAAATCATCAAGATAATGATATAGCTAAACAGGCTAGGAATGACGCGATCGGGTACAAACTCGTAAGTAAGGAACATTACTAAAAGTTGTTGAACCGTAGTGCGGACTCGATTCAATTATCGGGGTACTCGAGTGATTAACCACTCAAAACCCAGGAAAAATAGTAATCCGTGAGAATGTAGTACTTGATGAAGAACTCATAAGAAGTTACGCGGTTCCGTGATAGTCTCGAGATACCAGGGGGCAATACTCGACGACAGATCAAAGTAGAGGGTGGATTGGGGTATTGCTCTATAGAAGACAATTACTTAAACTTGCATAGGAAATGGTATTTAAAGGAGAACATGGTCGGAATCACGATCGCAAAGGATCAATTCACCGATACCAGATGATATTATACCAGGGAAATAGTTATTATTATAAGAAGCTTCCATGATAGGATCTACATCGTGTCCATGGGCATGAACACAAAGGTTCAAGGTCGACTCCCACTTCTTCAATGCATAACCTTCCATTCGCCTCTCGTATTTTGATAACGACATTAGTTGTCGAAAGTTTTTACCTGATGCAATACCAGATAAGTATGACCCGTGAAATCTTTCGGGTTCACACGGATTAGGGAAGGTGTAGGTTCAACCCATCAGGGCATCTTAGGAACATATACCACAAACTTCGGAGTAAATAATACAAGCTCGAAAGTAGAGCATGGTTCACAAAGCAGAGGATACAATTTACCAAAGGCATCATGTATCCGAGGAAAAGCTCACAAGCTTGTTTAATATGGAGGACATTGTCGGATAAAATCCAACAAAGGAACCGATGGTCCACCAGGGATCTGATGTGAGCATCGGTACTCAACCAGAGGAAGAAGAATGCAAGGAGATCTGATTATAGAAGCAACTGACTAACTCAAAGTTCAAATGCAAAAGAATTATGATTTCCAAATCAGGGGGTCAGAAGCAACGCTCTGATCAAGGATGGATAAGTTGAGTAGGCTTAGGGGTACAATCGATGGCAATTTGATAGGTCGAGATCCAGCTCACGTTTAAAACGACGTCTGAGCCGGAAGGACGAATTCTAGGATATGATTGAGGATTGCGAGCATTCGCAACAAATTGAATCAACGGACTCAAAATGATAATGACAAGAGATGCCAATAAGATTACGAGACTTATGGGATTAACCATAATGCAAGCAAACAAGAATTTCAAGAGCAATAGGCTCTCGAGGATTTTCGGAAGATCGAATAGTATTTTGAAGACTATTGTGAAATACTTGAATCAACTGGGGATGACCGGATACTCGGTAAGTGCGAGAATTATCCGTAGGGGTATTCAGGTGACAAAGAACAGCAAGGCAGTAAGCTCAAAGGATTTTCGGAACACAGAGAGAAATTTGGGGTATCTTGTAATAACAAGATCAACTGGGAAACATTGTATGAGTGGCGAGTATACGTGGTTATCCATAGGAGTTTATCGATGAAAGGGACTTGCAAAAGCGATGAACACAAGTTCTAGGGTTATCAGCGGAGAGTATCTTCAGGGTCTTCACGTGCAGCAGACGATCATCCGTAATAAGGGGCTCTCTGGGTGAAAGTGATAACGAGATCCTAATGTTAGATTTAGCAAAATTCACTTAACCCGAATAGGAGAGAGATCAGAGTCCCAGAGTATAGGCAAGGAGTAAAAGATACTAATACCACCCAATGGCGACGTGGGCCCGTAAGACACACAGCCATGTTAGTAAATTTTTTTGCAATGTCTAGACTCGACTTCGGCCAAAGAGTTGGAAAGGGGGATTCCTACAGGCAGTCGGCTCTGATACCAACTTGTGACGCCCCCGATTTGACCGTACACTAATCATGCACGCAAATGTGTACGATCAAGGTCAGGGACTCACGGGAAGATATCACAACACAACTCTAAAACATAAATAAGTCATACAAGCATCATAATACAAGCCAGGGGCCTCGAGGGCTCGAATACAAGTGCTCGATCACAGACGAGTCAGCGGAAGCAACAATATCTGAGTACAGACATAAGTTAAACAAGTTTGCCTTAAGAAGGCTAGCACAAACTGGGATACAGATCGAACGAGGCGCAGGCCTCCTGCCTGGGATCCTCCTAACTACTCCTGATCGTCGTCAGCGGGCTGCACGTCGTAGTAGGCACCTCCAGTGTCGTAGGTGTCGTCGTCGACGGTGGCGTCTGGCTCCTGGACCCCAACATCTGGTTGCGACAACCAGATAGAAAGGAAAGGGGGAAAAGAGGGAGAGAAGCAACCGTGAGTACTCATCCAAAGTACTCGCAAGCAAGGAGCTACACTACATATGCATGGGTATATGTGTAAAGGGGCATATCAGTGGACTAAACTGCAGAATGCCAGAATAAGAAGGGGATAGCTAGTCCTGTCGAAGACTACGCTTCTGGTCATCTCCATCTTGCAGCATGTAGAAGAGTGTAGATTGGAGTCCTCCAAGTAGCATCGCATAGCATAATCCTACCCGGCGATCCCCTCCTCGTCGCCCTGTTAGAGAGCGATCACCGGGTTGTATCTGGCACTTGGAAGGATGTATTTTATTCAGTATCCAGTTCTAGTTGTCATAAGGTCAAGGTACAAATCCGGGTCGTCCTTTTACCAAGGGACACGGCTATTCGAATAGATAAACTTCCCTGCACGGGTGCACCACATAACCCAACACGCTCGATCCCATTTGGCCGGACACACTTTTCTGGGTCATGCCCGGCCTCGTAAGATCATCTCATCGCAGCCCCACCTAGGCTCAACCGAGAGGTCAACACGCCGGTCTAACCCTATGCGCGCAGGGGTCTGGGCCCATCGCCCTATGCACACCTGCACGTTGCGAGGGCGGCCGGAAGCAGACCTAGTCTAGTGGCGTTCCAGTCCAATCCAGCGCGCGCCGCTCCGTCGCTGACGTCAAAAGAGCTTCGGCTGATACCACGATGCCGGGATACCCATAACTACTCCCGCGTAGATGGCTAGTGCGTATAGACCAAATGGCCAGACTCTGATCAAATACCAAGATCTCGTTAAGCGTGTTAAGTATCTGCGAACGCCGACCTGGGCCAGGCCCACCTCTCACCTAGGCGGTCTCAACCTGCCCTGTGGCTCCGCCACAAAGAGCCACTTGCGGGTACTCCTACGAGCCGACCCGACTTTAGTCATCACATGTGTCATGTATATAGTATATAAGTATATACCCGTGATCACCGCCCAGGTGATCACGACCCGATAGTATAGCACAGCAGACGGACAAGAATGTAGGGCCACTGATGGAAAACTAGCATCCTATACGAAGCATGTAGGATTGTAGGTAAAGGTAACAACAGTAGTAGCAAGGATAGGCTATGCATCAGGGTAGTATATCGGAAAGCAGTAACATGCTATACTACTCTAATGCAAGCAGTATAGAGAAGAATAGGCGATATCTGGTGATCAAGGGGGAGGGGCTTGCCTGGTTGCTCTGGCAAGTAGGAGGGGTCGTCAACTCCGTAGTCGAACTGGGCAGCAGCAGTGTCGGTCTCGTAGTCTACCGGAGAGAAGAGGGGGAAGAAACAGTAAATACAATGCAAACATAAGCATGACGATGCGTGACATGACAACGAGCGGTACTAGGTGTGTCCTAATGCGACAATAGCTGGTACCGGCGAAGGGGGGGAACATCCGGGAAAGTATTCCCGATGTTTTGCGTTTTCGGACAGACGGACCGGAGGGGGAAAGTTGCGAGTTCGATAGGTTAGGGATGTGTGGTGGACGAACGGGCTGCGTATCCGGATTCGTCTCGTCGTTCTGAGCAACTTTCATGTTGAAAATATTTTAATCCGAGTTACGGATTAAAAGATATGATTTTCTATAGATTTTATTAATTTCTGGAATTTAATTAATTATTTAATTTAATTCGAAATTTGGATTTATGACATTAGCATGAGGTCATGCTGACGTCAGCAGTCAACGTTGACCGTTGACCTGGTCAACCTAACAGGTGGGTCCCACCTGTCAGTGACTGTTAGCTAATTAACTACTGTTTAGTTAAATTAATTAACTAATTAGATTAGTTTAAACAAGATTAATTAACTTAATTAATTATTTTTTTTATTTTCTTTTTTTTTACGTTCCAAGGGCGTGGGCCCCATCTGTCATTCACATAGGGGGGAGGACCCACTGGTCAGTGGTACAGGGGCCCGGCGGAGCTGGCGTAAGGGGTGGCGGGGTGGGACGAACCCGCCAGGGCTCGCGAGCACACGCCCGAGGCGTGGCCGCGGCCAAGGCGCGCCGCCGGCGAGCAAGGTGCGGCGGGGCGGGGCCTGCGGCGGCCGAAGGCGGGAGGCGCCGCGGTGGCGCATGCGGGCGGTGACGGGGCGAGGCAGACCAGCGGCAGGGCGCGGTGAGCGAGTGGGCGGCGGCCCGGCGAAGTGCACAGGGGCGCGGCGACGCACGACGGTGGATGTGCGGGACGGCGGGGAAAGGGAAGCAGGGGGAATGGGGTTCTCACCCCCGTTGCAGGGGAGTTTGGCGGCGAGGCGCGATGGCGCCGACGGGGAGGAGGACGAGGCGGACGGCGGTGAGGTTCGGGGTCGGCCGGCGATGGAGAGGCGGAGCGGGGCAGTCCAGCGACCGACGAGGTGGGGCGTCGGGGTGGCGCCGGGGACGAGCGCCGGCGCCAGGGGCGCGGGGCGGCACCGGGCGGCGTCAGGCTCGGCGAGGCGGCGCCGGCCGTCGGCGATGACGACGGGAACGGGAGCGGCGCGTCCAGATCGGGGAGAGGGGGGGAGAGAGCGAGGGGAGAGGGGATCCAGAGAGGAGTGGGGTAGTGGGGGCGACGGGGTGGATAGGGTTAGGGTTTCGGGAGTGGGAGGGATAAGGAGGCCCGACTGGGCCTGGTGGGCCGGCCGGTGCGGCGGCTAGCTGGGCCGTTCGGTCCAGCTTGGGGGGGGGGGGTTGTTTTATTTCTTTTTTGTTGTTTCTTTTCTGTTTTCTTTTCTTTATCTATTTTCTTTTCTATTTTATTCTTTCAATTTCTGTTTTATAAAATATAAATACAACTCCTAAATTAATGTTACAACTTATTCTACTGCCCCAAAAAGTTTGACACCTAATTAAAATTGTTTGCATTATTATTATTTTTAAAAGGCACTTAATTAATTGTCATAGCTGCTGTCTTAATTACTTCAGAGCCTTTAAACATTTTATAAAATTGTGGTTTCTCCACAATAATTACCTATGCTTTACTTGGCCACACCCGAACATTTTAGTTTTAATATTTGAAAATCTTTACCGTTTGACTTTATTTTGAGTTTGAATCTCGAATCGATTTTGAACTAACATGAGATTAACAACAATAACCGAGGTGACGTGGCACCATTAGCAGAGGTTTACTGTAGCTTGATTATCCGGGCGTCACAGCTGCATTGCATCTGTAGTATTTCTTGCATTAATTTAACTTGATTAATTATCATGATATTGTCTGTCATCGTGCTTATGTTTGTTGTGAGCTTGCATGTACATTCAATGTACTGACCTGGCGTGTTATGCCAGCTTTCAGGCAAGTCGATTCGCATCGAAGCGCATCTCATGTCTAGGCCGTGTCCATGTCGGTGTCCCTATGCTATGGAGTTCCGCTACGTCATTCTTCCGCTGGCGCGTAGTTTTGTGTGATCGAGGCCCCAGCCATGTTCATTAAATAATGTACATACTCTCCAGCAGCACCGTGTGTGCCGCTTGGCCTCGCACCATCGATGTAATATCAGATCTATGTATCCCGCTAGTATCAATAAAGCGGTTATTTCTGTACCATGGTTTTGTGTCTTGCCAGAAGGCTCGATCTCTGGGCTGGCAATGCAGGGTAAACCGGTTGCTCTAAGTTGGGGTGCCACAACGCTTGGTATCAGAGCCACACTGATTGTAGGACACGCTAGACCGGTAGTGCGTTAGTAAAACGGTAGATAGCTTCGTTTGAGTGTCGGTAGTCATAGAAATTGGTTGTTGCATTGCATGCATGTTTAATTGTTGTTATTACTAACCGTATGGTTTGTGTGTGTAGATGGCACCAGTACCGATCTAGTACCATCCTGAGCCAGCTCCATGCACATCGCCGCACCTGCTTCAGAACGTGTGACGACGACTCTATCCAGAGGGTGCTGATCTAGTGTATCGGGTGTATCGCGAGCATCTGGCCGGTGCATTGTATGAGTATTATGCTGAGGTCACTCTACACCACAGTTCCCCATCCGGTGCTTACACTCGTTCATCTAAGGGTGGTCTTGCTTCTACGCCATCTCAGGCGGTTCAGTTTGCTGCTATCGAGGCTCTTGTAGACTTAAGCTACAATGAGGTTCGCATGCAGACCCACCCTTGTCTTTTCTACTCCCATCTCTGCATGAGAATGGGCGTATCCGCTTTCCTTTGATTAATCCGGCGTGCGATTGTCCCACTAGCCACCTTGCATGCTACATCACCGCTAGTTATCTCCTTAACTACGAGTTAGCTCGGGAGCTCTCACGCGCTCGCGCCGCTCTTGCTGCTGCTCGTATAAGGAACCCTCTTCCAGCTGTCATCTACACTTCTGCTCCTCCCACCTCCGTTCCTCCGACGACCTCGCAGGGTACCGTTAACCCTCTGACGGTGAACCCTCGCAGCGCTCCTACTGCATGGTCTTCTCTTGTCGCTACTCCTGACGCCCCTATGCTTAGATCCCATCCCCCGCCTGCCCCTGAGGGAGAGCCCTCAAGGCAGCGCCAGCGCACCTCTCTTCCCCCGGAGGTCTCTACTATCAGTTCAGGATCTGGGTCCGGCTCAGGAGACGAGCTTGCAGCAGCACCATCTGAGCAGTAGACCGTTAGATTATCGTGGTAGTCATGGGCATGATGTATGGCTGTAATCGCACTTCTCATGATGCATGGTTTTATGTACGAGGGTAGTAGACCCGTTGCGATGCTTACTTTCATGTTGGGACTATGTATAATTATGTTGGGCCCTTTTATTCGACTTGGTTTTCATTCGCTGTTTTCTTCCGAGATTTGTCATTCGTTTTCCCCCATTTTGGAATTTTCTCATCATGGTTGCTATGTATTGGGAAAACGAAAAGTAGGATGCCGCGTGGAGGCAGCAGTAGTCAAGCTGGTGAGGATGTCCCTGTCCATCGTTCCGCAAGACAGGAAGTACATTCCCCTGAGCCATACCAGCCACCTCCACCTCCACCGCCACAACCACCTTCCACCGAGCAAATCCTGCGAATGTTTGAAGAAAGAAGGAGCAAAAATCTGCTGGAAATACTGAAAAGTGTACAAGTTATGGTTGGGCAGAATGGAAACAAGAATGGCCATCATTCCAAGCTGTCAGATTTTCAGCGAACCAAGCCTCCCAGTTTTAGCCATGCTACTAATCCTTTGGACGCTGACGACTGGCTAAGGACTATTGAGAGAAAACTGGAAATTGCTCGCACGGACGAAGGAGACAAGGTTCCCTTCGCAACGCATTATCTCGAAGGAGCTGCGCTATATGTTGGGATAATACCAAAGCAATATGGCCTGCCGACGAGGAAATTACTTGGACAAAATTCAAGGATCATTTCCGCAAATATCATATTCCCAACGGAGTGATGAAGATCAAGCAACGCGAATTTCTCGCTCTCACTCAAGGCAGCATGACCATCGCCGAGTACCTGAATAAATTCAACCATCTGGCCCGCTATTCTCTCCATGATGTGGCCATATAAGAGCGGAAGATCGACCGGTTCCTTGGAGGCCTAAATCAGCATCTCAGGTGCACTCTCAGTATGTTTGACTTCCCGGACTTCCTGACTCTGGTGAACAAGGCCCTCATCGCCGAGAGGGAACACAAGCTCCTGCAAGACAACAAGCCAGTTGCTAATGACCACAAGCGCAAATTCGAGCCCGAGAAGGATATGCAACCAGTGCAAAAGGCTCATACTTGGCAACAGACTCGGGTGGAGTACAAACCCAATTGGCAGCAGAATGTCAACAAGACTACTACACAAGTCAAGAATGTCGTGACCAGCCCGGTGCGCGACGATTGTCAGCGCAACAATTCGTGTTTCAGCTGTGGTCAAATAGGACACTACGCCCGACAGTGTCCCAAGAACACCAAGCACATCGCTCCATTTCAGCCGCAAGTCAACTACATGGAACAGTATTCCGCCCCCGATATAATCCAAGGGCAAGTTCATCACATCTCCGCAGACGAAGCCCAAGAGGACCCGGAAGTCGTCATTGGTATGTTTCTCGTTAACGACATACCCGCCATAATTTTTTTTGACTCTGGAGCTTCCCACTCTTTTATTTCGTGGAGTTTTTCTTCCCAAAATAATTTTCCTTGCTCGATTTTGGGAAAACACATGCTGGTACAATCCCCGGGATCCCTACTCAGAAGCAATCTCGTCTGCTGAAATTTGGAGATTGACATCAAGGGCGTCAAGTTTCCAACATCGTTGATAATCATCGATTCCAACAAATTGGATGTCATTCTAGCACTACTAGGAAAAGGCCTACTAGTGGCGCACCAGTTTAGCCTACTAATGGCGCACTACTGGTGCGCCACTAGTACCACGCCACTAGTATTTTTTACTAATGGTGCACCACTGGTGCGCCATTAGTATCTGGTATACTAATGGCGCACCAGGCAGTGCGCCATTAGTATAGGCCACGGTGCGCCATTAGTATGCCTCCCAGGGGGCCATATTTACCCATGTGCTTTGCCATACTAATGGCGCACTACGGGGTGATGCGCCATTAGTATCCTTTGGCGTACTAATGGCGCACTGCGGGGTGATGCGCCATTAGTATCCTTTGGCATACTAATGGCGCACGTTGGGGTGATGCGCCATTAGTATGTATATTAGGGATTATTATTTTTTCTTTTCTGATTTTTGCACAGATTACAAAATATATTATTGGACAGAATATAAGCAGCACCACATAGCAACAGCAGATTCATCGAATACAATAGAAGATTAGTCTCCTAATACAATTCATCATATTAGTCTCCGAATTCAAAAGACCGAACAAAGATAGAACATTACAAGTCTCGAGACCGCGAGTAGCGAGTTTGTCTTCACATTACAAGTCGATATCGATCATCTAAACTACCATCACATAGAAGAGAGCTGCAGTCATCACGATGAGCATCATCGCGATGAAACTGGTCTTCATCCGGTTCCTCCAACACTCCCTCCTCTCTCCCGCTAGATAGCGCGCATATCTAGATTCCGCCTCCGCCCTAGTGGTGTACCCTTTGTAACTGTTACCGCTGAAATGGTGAACCTGTCTCCGACACTCCTCCCAGTCGTCGTAGACTCCGGGAACCTTACCCTTGTACACAACATACGACGGCATCTCTATGCACTAGCCAAACAACAGACAATACATAAGCAATATATAAGTATGCAACGAAAGGATCGGAAGAGAAAAGCAAGACATTAATAGCATGATTCATGGTCCTACTAATAAATAGCATCGATTACATCTAAGTTGAACGACTGTCCAAACCAAAGAGACATACAAGTTCATTAAAGTTTAATTACAACATGAGCGAATCAATGTTTCAGAACTACACATAGCATCACTACTTTTGACTCCACTCATGGGATCGGAGCGTGGATGAAGCCGCCGTCTGTCGTGATGGTCATGAAGTCGCGGGCGTTGTCAGCCTGCATTTGTAGCGTTGTGTCTATCTCATTGTTGGACGGTTGAAATTTGAGGTAGAACTGCCCCGAGGTACGAAGGACATCTTGATGGATGATTTCTGCAAACTCTGACTGGATGCAAAAGAATTCTTGTCGGATGTCCGCGTCCTGGATTGCCGCCAAGCTTGCGGCCCAATCTTTGAGATTATTTAGTAGCAGAAGGTGATTATGGTCCCGTACGATCGCCCGCATGTGATGGAGGGCATAGTAGGCATCCTTCTGACCGCCAGGCGGCTGCTTGACGCAGGGGAACGTCGTATTGTGGGTGAACACGTGCCTGCCGTACCTACGAGCTGGCCTCTTAAAGGTGCCTCCAGATGCGGCGTAGCCGGGGAGAGCATCATCAAGAACTTTCTTGATATTTGTGTAGTCTATCTTGGAGTCACGGTCCGGGTCGAAATACGTGGCCATGGAATATTTCGGACTTAAGAGGATGAGTGTGCAATGTGTGTCACTGCACAGAACACAGAATGTTAGAAAAAAAGAATGATCAAAATCTAAGAAATCATATGTTACGGGGCGGTTAGGAGATGACTTACTCGGGAAAGTAAGGCACGAGGAAGTTATCCTTATCTGGGTTTGCCAGAATGACGCCTTCAAGGTGTGAACTCGCGACTTGCCGGTCCCCAGCGCTGCCCAAGATCTTGGCACGCATGTAGAAGGGGTCGACTATCACAATGTCCAGGATCTTGTCTCTAATGATCCGCATCTCCATACTCAGCGAAAACAGCCGAACGAAGGTGTAGTGCAGCGGATGAAGGTTAAGCATAGCAAAGATGTCATCAAACCGCAGGACGATCGTACCCCCGACGGCGCTATCCACAAAGCCCTTGACCTCTGGCACCTTGGCCACGAAATCCGGGTATGCCACATCATTCTCTCTGAGACGCCGCTTCTCCAAAGAAAGAACACTATCGTGCAGACTCCGCATAGCACCGGTTGCAGCATTGAGCATATTTGTCGGTAGCATCGCCCTACCCGCCACATGCACCCTCCTCGAGATATCCTTAGGTGAAGGTGGCCCATCCTGAGCACGGATCATACTCGGTGCCGGCTGGCTCGCACTGGCGCCCTTGTTAGTCTTTCGTTTCCGTCCCTTCTTCCTGATCTGCTGTAATGGGATCGAGTTCTGCTCACAGACCGCCTTCTTGAGCGTGTTGGGGCTGATAATATTTGGCACCTCAGCTATCTGAGGCTCGATGAAGGCGGCGGCTGGAGGCGTCTCCTAAGAACTGAACGCCAAACGACGCCTATTGCAATTGGGTTTCTCCGCCGTACGAGCTAGATTGCGGTCGTCTTTTTCAGGGTTGGGTTCTTGAGAAGGAGGCCCGCAGAACTCGTCACCGTACCCATGTTCGCCAAAGTACTTATCGACGTTGGAAAATGTACCGCCGTTGTTGTCGTCGTCGTCCGGATCCTGTGCCATATGCATGTCTGGATCCTGTGCCATAGGGATGTCCGGCATGTCCGGTAGCGTTGCGGCGTTCTTGCCATGGCTTGGCGCTGGCACGACTAGCGGTCTTGTCTGTGGGGTGGTGTCCCCCGCCCCCAAACGAATCTGGCTCTTCGGCCAAAGCAGGGGCCAGCTTACGCAGGTGCTGAGGGTCATCACATCATCTTCGTCGGCCCCAGCGGGTCGAATCGGAGGTAACAACTCGTCGCAGCCTGGCAGCACCCGAACCAGTTCAACCCTATACAAGGTGGGTGGCATCAGATTATCGTGGAACACGCGGTTGCCCGGTTGAACGATTCTGCCCTTGGCGACATCGACCAACTCGCCGCCCACGAAGTGCAGGAGAGTGCAAGGAACATCGGTGGCGCCCTGCGAAAACATGTAGGGCGTCAGGGATGCCCAGTCAAAGGCAAGGAGATGAAGTCATCGGCCGAGAGGCTTAGTTACCGTGATGCCGTCGAGATCGGCTAATGTCGAGGCACCGCCAACGGCGGGCGTGCAACTGACGGAGGGGCCGCTTGCTGGCGAGGTGCCGGCCGGTGTACACCCGGGTGCATTAAGCTCCAATGCCCGTGCCGGCGCCGGAGACACGAATACCGCCTCCGCCGGAGACACCAATGGCGCCGCCTGCGCGTTGTGCGAGTTGCTGGCCGTGAAGCTGGGAACCGGGGGAGGCCCCTGTTGGCCGCCCGCAATCCACGTCGTCAGTCCCTGAATTAAGGTAGGCACAATGGCGGTGAGCGTCGTTCCTAGTTGTTGTTGCAATTGCTCTTGGACAATCTCCGGAATCCGCGCCACTTGTGCCTTGAGTTCTTGAACCTCGCGCGACTGGCTTTCCGAGCTGGTCTTTTTCTCCTTTCGCCCACCAGCGGTATAGTATGACGACCATTTTGTGGACACCCTTTGCCGACCACACGACCTGCTGACGACGGCTTACTGAGCTTATCCTTGTTTTTCATTACGTTCAACGCCCTATTTAAAGGGGTGTCAAAAGGGGAGCTCTGAGACGACCCCGCGCTACTGCTTTCAGCCTCCTGCGGAAGGAATGTGAACCATTTAGAAATTTGGCTTCATTAATTAGAATGCAACCATATGGAGCTAATTACGCGGGGGTGTATTCCTTACCAGAACAAGCTCAAGCGCCCTGGTCTTCGGATCCGTGGTAAGCTCCTTTGTTACCGGGTCCTCCTTGTACCGGGCCCTGACAAAGTTCCTGGTCTGCTTGTCACGTAATTTCTCGAAGCGGGGTGGTAGGCCTTGCTCGGCACGCTCCGCGTCCTCCTTGAACCATATAGGCTCCGCCACTCTGTAACCTCCGGGACTGAGTTGGTGGACCCCCTAAGTTCAACTCCCGCATTTCTTTCCCCCACTGACTTGATTCGGAGGTTGCGCTGCTCTCGCACTTGATCTTGAACTCCTTGTAGTCATCTTCGCTCATCAAAGGATATTTCGCCTTGATCTTCTCATAACTATCACCTTTTTCAATCATTGCCTTCACCGTGCTTCTCCATGTAGACAGGGCCGTGCTCATCTTCGTGAGGGCGGCACTGTTCACTTTATTCCCTGAGAGGCGTGTGTTTGCAAACTCAGCGGGGAACTTGTATCGTTCGTGCAGCTTCGTGAAGAGGAGGCTGCGCAAATTCCCTCGCTCCTTATGCCTTAGGTTCTCGGTGTTGATCGAGACGGTGCTCCAGAGAATGCACCCGAGCTGAACCGAGTACCCCTTGACTACTTGTTTGGGCGCCGTTGGATGCCCGTTGGAGTTCACTTCAGTAAATTCCTCCTTGACGGTGCCGAGCACGTTCGGGCATCGGTCCTTCCATTGCCTCTTCGGGTGGCTGCCATCTATGCGTGCGCCGCCTTCATCAGTGGTGGCATCCTTGGCGGCACCATCAGTTGTGTCATCCCCGACGCCACTAGGGGTTGTGTAGTCAGGATCGGTGTCTTCCACAGCGGCGTCCTCATAGCGGTGAGGTTCTTCCTCCATCTCCTGGGACAGCTCCCAGAATTGCTTGCCGCCCGAACCGCCGGCCTCATCGTTGTGGGCCATGTTTCGCTCTAAATAGGAAAAAAGTTTGGTCAAAAAGTTGGTTATTGTCAAGGAACAAGATCATGGTCTCATCATTTAGGGTTTGTCGACACCGAGGCATCCTAAAAGCTAAGCTTTTATCATTTAGGGTTTGTCGACGCCGAGGCACCCTAAAAGCCTAAGCGTACATCATTTAGGTTCTCATCGACACCGAGGCACCCTAAAAGCTAAGCTGGGAAGGAGAAATCTAAGTTGGGCCTAATCACTTGGCTCTATTGCCACCTATGGTTTAATGCAGCAAGAATAAAGGGGCAGTTGATCCTACTTAATTAAGTACTAAGACCCCGGCCCATGCATTAGTCACAAGTACCCCATATGTCCTATTTTTAGCAAAGTCATGCTAACATTCACGGAAAATTTCAGCATGACCTTTGCTGAAAAGAGGACATATGGAGTACCCGAATTTGCCGGAACGGAAGTTAATCGACATTCCGGCAAACTCAAGGGCCTCTCGGGGTACCTGCAAAATCATCACGACACGATGGTCGGAGACAAAACCCAGCAAATTCAGAGGCATCACAAGTAATTCAGAGCATCACAAGGCATTAGTAGTTCAGTACATGAACAAGTTTTACAAAGCACATCAATATGTAATGTATTTCATTGTGGAGTGATATACAGTATGTTACAGCAAAGAAACAGCTTAATCCATGCCTCAGCTTATCAACAGTCATTACTTGTCAAATACAGAAGAAGGAACAATTTATTTGTGACATAGTTACAAATGATGACAGAATAAAGCAACACCCTGCACTAGCCTAAAAACAAGTGAAGTTTCACCCATATAAGAACAAGTGAATTCTAGTCACATTGACACTCCTGGTTTTCTACAAACACCAAGTACTAGGGCATACAAAAGTTCTGAAATTTGTGTGCCTAACTGAATTAACTGAATTTTCAGTAACCGAATAAACTGAATTTTCAAAACTGCAAGAAGCCATTAAAAAAAATCCTCTCATCTCATATGAGGAGTGTTAATCCTAAGACTAATAGTTTGTTGTGCAGTACAGCTACAGTGATGCCCTGTCCATTTGTCCCTCCCCAACTAGATACTAGAGTAGCACTGTTGATGCCCTGTTCTTGCTGAACTTTATGAGAGTATATACAACAACTTATCCTCTTAAGCCAAAACAACTTTGTAAAAGCCAGATGCAACTTGTTGAGCTAATTTTGTGTAGAACTCCTTGAGGAACTAACAACAAGCAGTGGCTAGAACTACAAACAGTGGCTAGAACTGCAGATTTACAAATTAAAGGACATAAACTCAAGCAAGCTTCCTGAACAATACCCTGACAGAAAACATAGGACAAGCAATGAATTTCTATAACTAGCAGAGATCATGTGCAGCTGCAGTGACTATCGTTTGTATTCTTGTTGCTAAAACTTGCCAAGTTTATGTCTAGGTAAGGAGTAGAAAGAAGAGGAGCTCATTTGACAGTGCTGCCTTGATTCAAAGGAGCCTAAACTCCACAAATAGCAGTTCATTTGTATTTGACATAAACAAGCCAATTCATTTGTATTCTCTTCTCTTCTCTGAATAGAGGCAGTTAGATTGACAGGAGAAACAGCGGAAGAAGAGCTCAAGGATTATAATTCCTCTGCTTGGATGATCACAACTTGCACAGAGGCAACAAGGCATGATGACTAAAAAATGAATCTTAATTAATGGCTACTAGTACAAAAAGGTGATACTACTAGTATAAAACACAAGAAAGACACCACTTATAAATCCCTAAACATAGATGAACTGCAAAAAGAATATTCAGAGTTCAGTACAACAAGCTCCAATATAAACTGCTGACTATGATTGGTGATCCACCTACTTCAACCTCCTGATGGCTACTACTTGGACACAAAGTTTTTCTCTAACTTAGCAAACCAACAAATCTCCTTGACTTCACTCTTGCTTCAGAGCACACACCAACTTTCCTAATTGACTGCCTAGCTGCCTCTGCCTCCGCTGCTCCTCTGCTGGTTTAGCTCTCCTTCTCACGTAGTACCTCCTAATTTGCAAGCAACTGCAATGCAACAACCACTGACTCTGTGATTGATCCATCTATTTCTCCTGCCCTCCTCACTCACCCTCTTCTATACAAACAAAAAATCTTCTTCGGGGGAACCAATTAAGTAATGGAACTGCTTAGGAATTTAAGTAATGGCAGACACCAACTCGTACACGATGCATGAACTAGAACACATCAGAAGGAAATCAAGAGGGAGAAGAGGGGGAAGCGGCTCGGGTGTTCACTAGGGAGGTCGAGGGCGACTCGGGGTAGCCGGAGCTAGTCGAGGTGGCGCGAATTCGGCGTCGAGCGGTGGCGATGGTGGCCGAGGCGGAGGAAATCGGCGGGCGTCGAAGGGATGGCTCGAGGGCGTCCGAGCTCGTCCGGGTCCTCGTAGTCGAAGAGGAAGACCTCCTCCTCATCCTCCTCCTGGTCCTCCTCCTCCGGCTCGGGGAGCGGGGGCGGCGGCGCGGGGGCATGGGGGAGCTGCAGTGATGGGGGGCGCAGGGGCGGCGGTGCGGGGGAGCTGCAGTGGTGGGGGCGCGGGGGCGCGGTGGCGGCGGGGGTGGAGTCCGGCGGGGGTCGGGGCGGCGGCGTCGTGGGTCGGGGCAGCGCGCGGGTGGATCTGGCGAGGGAGAGGGATGAAGGGGAACTGGCGAGGGAGAGGGAGGAATTAGCTATAGGGGGGAAACTTACTAATGGCGCACCACGAAGCGGTGCGCCATTAGAATGTTTTTTTTATATAGCAATGGCGCACCCACGATCGGTGCGCCATTAGTAAACTTTTTTATATAGCAATGGCGCACCAGCCAGAGGTGCGCCATTAGTAATCTTTTATTATTATTATTTTTTGTTGCATCTAATAATTTTTTAGAAAATGAATATGAATATGAAATAGTAATAATTTTTTATAAAAACAGTAATAATATTTATGAATATGAAAAAAATCATCAAATTTATTATTTGAAAATATAATCAAATTTGTTTTTTTTGCAATTTTAGTTGCATTCATTTGTGACGGTGGAGCGGGCCGGGGAGGGTGCGTGCGGGGGGTCGTCGGCGGCGGTGGAGCGGGGGTAGGTGCGGGGGGTCGGCGACGGCGGCCGGTGGAGCGGGGTAGAGGGTGCGGGGGGTGCTCGGCGGCGAGGGGGACCGGATCTGGCGAGGTGGGATAGCGATCGAGATGGAGGGGGATCGAGATCGAGTGTCCATGAAATTTAAAAATATTCATGAGTTCAAAAAGTGCCCATGAAATACAATCGAGAAATGAAGGCTACAATTTAAATACAATCGATCTTAGCTAGCTATCTGTTCACAATCTTCTTGCCCTTATTTTTCGTCAATGGAGTTCTTCTCTTGAACGGACGTCCTTTAGGTAGGGTGGTCCTGCTTCTTCTTGTGGTGTATGCTGATACTTCATCGTCGTCGTCATGTTCCATCTTCGGGTCGCCGTACTTGTCGAAGTCTTGCTCATTGGCGACTCCATCCATTCCGATGATCTTCCTTTTGCCTCTCCTCACGACAACACGACTGGGCTTTGACGGGTCGGTAATGAAGAAGCATTGGTCCACTTGGGAAGCCAGTACCCATGGCTCATTTTTCGTGGTGACGTTCGCGCCTGCGGTCTTGGATTTGGCTTCGGGTATAACCATGGTGGTGAAATACCGGTCTTCTTTTATGACGCTCTTGGCCCATCTGACACGGAACATCGGGACCTTCTCTCTAGTGTAGCTCAGCTCCCAGATCTCATCGATCCTTCCGTAGTATCTGTCCTTGTCGTTATCGGTGTAGGATTCCATCGTTACGCAGGAGTTCTGATAACCATCGCTCTTCAAGTCCTTGTCCTCGGTGTAGAATGTGTAGCCGTTGATATCGTACGCCTCATACGTCATCAGGTAGTGCTCGGCGCCCTGTGACAAGGCGAATATGAGTTGTTCTTCCGCGGAAGAATCCTCATGTAAAGGGTACGACAGAAGCTTCTGCTTGAACCAACGTGTGAAACATGAGTTGTGCTCTTTGATTATATCTCCGTCCGTCCTCTGTTGGCCTAGGTCATTGTACATCTTCTCAATAAAGGTTTTGTGCTCTACCACCCAAGGATCGACCACGTCTATGTGTTGTAGCGCGACTAGGTTTGCTCTTTCAAAGTCGGCGAGTCGACCATCGAAGTCGACATGCATTTCGCGGTGACCCTCACGGTGACCCCATCCAGCGAGCCTACTGAGGTGCCTGTTGACGGGCAGACCAATGGGGTTCTCGATGCCTAGATAATTCGTGCAGTAGGAGATGCACTCTTCGGTCAGAAAGCCCCTGGCTATGCTTCCCACTGGACATGACATGTTGCGGACATATCCTTTGATGACACCATTCATCCTTTCGAACGGCATCATGCTGTGCAGGAACGTTGGCCCGAGTTGGATGATATCCTCCATGATATGGACCAGCAGATGCACCATAACGTCGAAGAATGCCGGCGGGAAGTACATCTCAAGCTCGCATAGTATCACCACGATCTCTTCCTGTAGCCTTCTGAGTTGCCTCACGCCAACCGACTTCCAAGAGATGACGTCGAAAAAGTTGCATAGGCCAAATAGCGTTTCACGAACATGCGCGTCCATGATCCCACGGATTGCAACTGGAAGTATTTGCGTCATCAACACGTGACAGTCGTGAGACTTCATCCCGCTGAACTTCTGCTTCGCTGAGTCTAGGTATCTGCTTATCTTACCCGCGTAACCGTAAGGAAGTTTTACTCCTACGAGGCAGGTGAAAAACTGATCGATCTCCTCCTGACTTAGAGTGAAGCACGCGGGAGGGAAGTCATTTCCTGTCTTCTTGGCCTTTTTGCCTTTGCGACGACTTTCCGTGTCCTGCTTCGCCTCATCATCATCATCATCATTAGCGTGAAGCTCCTCCCTGATGCCCATTGATTTCAAGTCTGCCCTTGCTTTCGGCCCATCTTTGGTCCCCTCTGGCATGTTGAGCAGGGTACCAAGCAGACTCTCGCACACGTTCTTCATGATATGCATGACATCAAGGCTGTGAGGCACACGGTGGATCTTCCAGTACGGCAAGTCCCAGAAAACAGACCTCGTTTTCCATACCTTCAGCAGCGGCTCTAGCGCCTTTCGCTTCTTTCCCGGCTCTGGCGCCTTTTGCTTCTTTCCCGGCAGTGGGCAATCTTTCCAATTTTTCAACAACTCGTCTATTTCCTCGCCGCTCCTCGTACGCGGGCGTCTTCGGGGTTCGGTTTCACCATCGAACAGATCCTTGCGTTTCCTCCACGGGTCATCGTCGCAAAGCCACCTTCGATGTCCCATGAACACGGTTTTCAAAGACCCGGGATCTCTATCTAGCTGGCGATACGTTGTGTCATCCATGCAACTGACGCATCCAGAAAATCCGTGGACCACCTGCCCCGCGAGATATCCGTAACCGAGATAGTCGTGCACCGTCGTGAGCAGTGCGGCTCTCATAGGGAATTATTCTTTCTCTGCGGCGTCCCACGTATTGGCTGACGTTTTCCACAGCATGTCTAGCTCCTCTTTCAGCAGCCCCAGATATAGATTGATGTCATTCCCTGGTTGTTTTGGCCCTTCAATTAGCATACTCATGTGAATGTACTTCCTCTTCATGCACAACCAGGGGGGAAGGTTGTACATCCACACAAACACAGACCAGATGCTATGTGTGCTTCTCTGGCTGCCAAACGGATTGACTCCATCGGTGCTCGCGCCCAGCACGATGTTCCTTGGATCCTTCCCAAATTCTGGGTGTTCAAAGTTCAACACTTGCCACTAGCTCCCATCCTTAGGGTGACTCAGCATTTTGTCTTTTTTATTTATCTCCGGATCATTTGCGTTATCTTCTCGCTTCTTCTCCTCCCTATCCGCGTGCCAACGCAGGAGCTTTGCTACCTTAGGGTCCGCGAAATACCGATGCAGACAAGGAGTGATCGGAAAGTACCACACCACTTTTCGAGGAGCTTTCTTCCTCTTCTTGTATCGAGTGACGCCGCACACCGGACATATGGTAGACTCCGCGTGCTCGTCCCGATAAATGATGCAATTGTTCATGCACACATGGTATTTCACGTGCGGTAAATCCAAAGGACACACGATTTTCTTCGCCTCCTCGAAACTGGTCGGGCACTTGTTCCCCTTGGGAAGACGTTCGTGCCAGAATGACATGTTCTCGTCGAAACATGCGTCAGTCATTTTGTGTTTTACCTTCATCTCCAGAGCCATGAGCGTTACTTTCAGGCGGGTATCCTCGGGCCTGCATCCTTCATACAATGGAGTAACCGCATCTATCTCCAGTTGATCCAGCTTGGCTTTCTCTCAGGCGGCAGCTCTTGCGTTATCCGTCTGCTTGAGAAGCAGCTCTTGAATATGAGGGTCCTGCACCCAGCCCATCGATGGTCCATCGTCGTCTGCTCCGCCGGCATCTTCATCTTCATGATCATGCCCTTCATCTTCTCCCGCATCTTCCTCATCATCATGTCCAGCATCTTCTACATGATGACTGTGTACAGCATCACCGTCGTGATCATGTCCTGGAGATTCTTGGTCTTCTCGCCCGCCCGAGCCGCGGTGGTTGTCTTGCTGCTCATCCTCATTTCTTGCCCGACCCCCATGGACGACTTCATAGTCGTCTTCATCACCTTCTCACCGATAGCCATCCATGAAACCACGCAAGAGCAGGTGGTCCCACACCTGCCCGGAATCCGGGTCCGCAATAAGGCTCTTCAGCTTGCATCTTCGACACGGACATCTTATCTCCGTCTCGTTCTTTTCAAGCATCTCGGCCTTCGCGGAGGTCAAAAACCTATTCACGATAACGATATTTTAGAACCAAGAAAAAATTTGGCATGACCTTCCCTAAAAATAGGACCAAAAAGAATGCATAGTGCCAAAATTCTCGCCGAAACGGAAATGAATCAACATTCCGGCAAAATATTGGCAACTATCGCATTTCAAATACCGGTACCTGCGAACACAAACATATATGCAACACCACAAACATATGCAACACCACAAACATACATAGATCTAACTAGGCCATAAAAAGTGCATGTGCACGTTGTTCGCGAGGGAGAACAACATAAAGATAGCTTCCCCTTACTTACCTATCAAAAAAAGGTAATTTAACCACTTAATTTGGATGAATTTATGGTGCAAATGAGGTGAGGAGGAGGAGGCAGCCGAGACAAGCTTGGAGGAGGAGGTGGGGAGAATGAAGTGGGGAAAGTGAGTGGGTAGGTGTGGCTGTCCAAAATATCTAGCTCGTCCCAGGTTACTAATGGCGCACCACCACCTAATGCGCCATTAGTAACCCTGGTTACTAATGGCGCACCTGCTGGTGGTGCGCCATTAGTAGTTTTGCAAAAAAAACACTAATGGCGCATCAGGGAACAGTGCGCCATTAGTAGTTTTGCAAAAAAAACACTAATGGCGCATCAGGGAACAGTGCGCCATTAGTAATGGCGCACTGTTCCCTGGTGCGCCATTAGTAGTTTTGCAAAAAAAATAAAAAATAAAAAAATATAGTAGTGGCGCACTATGTGGCTGGTGCGCCATTACTAGTTAGAACTAGTAATGGCGCACCGTCTGTCTGGTGCGCCATTAGTGTCTTTCACACTAATGGCGCACCAGCACATGGTGCGCCACTGCTATATAGTAGTGGCGCACCACATGTCTGGTGCACCATTAGTGGCCATTCCATCTATAGCCCTTTTCCTAGTAGTGTAGGCATGAATTGGTTAACCCAATACCAAGTCTGCATCAGCTGTGCGACCAGAGAAGTTAACCTGAAAAATATGGAAGGTCACACTACCAGTTTTTATGCCCGCAAGCGCATCCCCATGAAGGATATTGGTTTCGCAGCTGTGGCAGAAGAGGTGGAATTAATCCCAGTCGTCAGCGAGTATCCATATGTATTCCCTGAAGAATTACCCGGCATGCCACCAGACTGAGAATTGGAGTTTGCTATTGACCTGGTGCCTGGAACCACTCCGATACATAAGAAATATTATCGGATGACTTCCTCAGAATTGGTGGAATTGAAGAAACAATTGGATGAGATGCTGCAGAAAGGATACATTCGTCCAAGCTCTTCACCATGGGGATCACCAGCAATCTTCGTGGACAAAAAGGATGGCAGTCTACGAATGTGCGTAGACTACCGACAGCTGAATGACGTCACCATTAAAAACAAGTATCCACTTCCGAGGATTGATGATCTATTTGATCAACTCAGTGGGGCCAAAGTATTCTCAAAGATTGATTTGAGGACGGGATATCATCAACTCAAGATAAAGAAGGAAGATATTCCTAAGACTGCGTTCACCACTCGGTACGGTCTTTACGAATACACTGTTATGTCCTTCGGCCTCACCAACGCTCCTGCATTCTTTATGCATAGGATGAACAAGGTGTTTATGGACTTCTTGGACAAATTTGTGGTGGTGTTCATTGATGACATCCTCATTTAGTCCGAGAGCTAGGACGAGCATAAGGAGCATCTTCGAGCAGTTCTGCAAAGGCTTCACAATCATCAACTGTATGCCAAATTCAGCACATGTGAGTTTTGGCTCCAGCAAGTGGGATTCCTCGGACATATCCTCTCGGTAGAAGGAATCTCGGTGGACCCAAGCAAGGTAAAAGATGTACTTGATTGGTCCGCACCCACCACCGTCTCAGAAATCCGAAGTTTCCTTGGACTGGCAGGATATTATCGCCGTTTTATCGAAGGATTTTCCAAGATTGCCAAGCCAATGACTGAGCTCCTCAAGAAGGACAAGATGTTCGTATGGACTGAGGACTGCGAATGGAGCTTCAATGAGTTAAAAACCAGGCTCACATCGGCACCCGTATTAACTCTTCCAGACATCTACCGCAGTATCGATGTTTACTGCGACGCCTCCAGAAAAGGACTGGGGTGTGTACTCATGCAAGATGGCAAAGTGGTGGCCTATGCATCTCGCCAACTGCGGCAACATGAAGGAAACTATCCTACTCATGATTTGGAATTGGCCGTAGTGGTGCACACTTTGAAAATCTGGAGACATTATCTGATTGGAAAGAAGTGCCAGATATTCACCGACCATAAAAGTCTCAAGTATATATTCACTCAGCCCGACCGGAACCTTCGACAGCAAAGATGCCTCGAGTTGGTTAAGGACTACGACCTCGGAATAAATTATCACCCGGGCAAAGCAAATGTGGTGGCTGACGCCCTCAGCCGCAAACCAGCCAACCTTAATGCTCTAATGGATTCCTTACCTCCGGAGCTTTATGAAGAAATCATGCAGCTAAACTTGGTGATCACCGACGCCCGTCTTACCAATATATTGGAAGTTGCCCCTACTCTCGAAGAAGAAATCCGCAGTGCTCAGGCGGAGGATAAGGTGTTACAAATATATGTTCAGAAGGTGCACCAAGGGCGTGCACCAGATTTCTCTATGGATCAGCAAGGTTCGCTACGGTTTCGTGGAAGACTTTGCGTACGCGACCAAGAAAGTCTGAAGAAGAATATATTAGCGGAAGCACATGAAGCACCATACTCAATTCACCCCGGTGGTACCAAAATGTATGAGGATCTTCGTCAGATATTTTGGTGGGATGGAAGGAAGAAAGACATCGCGTATTTTGTGGCCTGTTGCGACATATGCAATAAGGTGAAGGCGGAACATCAAAAACCCGCCGGACTCATCCAGCCTCTGCTGGTATCCCAATGGAAATGGGATGACATTTGCATGGATTTCATGACCGGATTACCAAGGTCTCATCGAGGAAACGACGCGATATGGGTCATAGTGGACAGCATAACCAAGGTGGCACATTTCCTGCCTATTCAGACTACATACCGTGCAAATCAACTCGCACAGCTGTATGTATCAAGAATCGTCAGTGTACATGGAGTACCCAAGACTATCACCTCCGACAGGGGATCTCTTTTCACATCCGCATTTTGGTCCCGACTACATCAAACCTTGGGGACCGCTCTGAAGTACAACACGACTTATCATCCTCAGACAGATGGACAAACTAAGCGAGTAAATCAAATACTCGAGGATATGCTCCGGGCATGTACATTGGCCCAAGGAACCAAGTGGGAAGACTGTCTACTCTACGCCGAATTTTCCTACAACAACAGTTTCCAGGCCAGCTTAAAGATGTCACCCTATGAAGCCCTGTATGGCCGGAAATGCCGCACCCCATTAAACTGGTCTCAAACCGGAGACAGCCGTACTTTCGGCACTGATTTAATGCTCGAAGCAGAGAAGCAGGTCAAGGAAATCCGGGACAGACTGCAACTGGCCAAATCCCGACAGAAGAGCTACTATGATGCCAAACATCGTCAGATCAGCTTCGAACCCGGAGAATACGTATATCTCCGAGTCAAGAGATTTCAGACCCGAGGAAAATCGGCACCCTGATATATCGGTCCATTCCCCGTGATGGCCAAAGTCGGAACAGTTGGCTACCAGGTGGAATTGCCACCAGAATTATCCGAAGTACACAACGTGTTTCACATCTCATAGCTAAGGAGATGTATCTCACCTCCGGAGAAAAGGACTGATATTTGAGAAATAGAATTGGCTAAGGATTTGACTTATGAGGAAAAGCCAATCAGAATATTGGATCAGACAGAAAGGGTCACTCGCAGCAAAGAGATAAGGTTTTACAAGGTTCAGAGGGAGCATCACACCGAAGAAGAATCAACCTGGGAAAGAGAGGAATTCTTAAGGACTGCATATCAAGGATGATGAAGATGGCCACCGGTGAGGGATCCCCCCTCCGGCAAGGTGCCGGAACAGGGTCCCGATTGGTTTTTGGTGGCTACAAAGGCTTGCGGCGGCGGAACTCCCGATCTATTGTCGTCCTCGATGTTTTTAGGGTATATGGACATATATAGGCGAAAGAAGTCAGTCAGGGGAGCCATGAGGGGCCCACGAGGGTGGGGGGCACGCCCAGGGGGGTAGGGCGTGCCTTCCTGCCTCGTGGCTTCCTCGTAGCTTCCCTTATGTACACTCCAAGTCTCCTGGATTGCTTCCATTCCAAAAATAACTCTCCCGAAGGTTTCATTCCGTTTGGACTCCGTTTAATATTCCTTTTCTTAGAAACACTGAAATAGGGAAGAAAACAACAGTTTGGGCTAGGCCTCCAGTGTGACAGCCTGGATTTTTGCCTTCTCTCTTTTGCCGGACTTGCCTTCTCTCTTTTTCCGGACATGGTTTTCACCGTGGTTTTTGCCCTGATTTGATTTGGGTTTTGAATCATTTCAAGTGGACTTGTCACTTGGGCATATCCTTGGCTTTCACCCAAGTGACCTATCTACCTTATTGCTCCCACAAATTCCCAAAATAATCCAATGAATATTTTTCCTAATAGAAAGATATTCATTGTTCTCTCTGGAATTCACTTCAGAACCTTGTGCTCCAAAGAAACCTCAATTTTTCTTGCTCAGAAAAATCTAAGATAATTCCTAAATATTCTTAGAACCCTGGCACACCTTCCCATGAAAAAATATTGCATCACTTTTTCTACTATTTTTGCTGTAGAAAATCTTTTCACTTCTGGACCAGAAATGCACTTTCTACAGCAAGTGCATTTTTCCTTGAGCTTTTGGCCTTGAGTTTTCTTGAGCTTAAACACCTTCCTAAGAAACCCTAAACCCCAGGAGGTTAGCCCTAATGGCCTTCTAGAAGGTGGCCAAACTTGGCGACCAAGTTTCTGACTAGAAACTTGCCAGCTTGGTAGAGTCACGTCTGACTGGCCTGGGTATGATCCATCACCCCTTTTAGACGTAACACTGCACGGTCGAGCATGTAGACAAGGGTTGGCCGCTCCTGGCCGTCGTTTTGACCATGCCAGCTTGGTGACCGCGTGAGGACACAGCGCCTGGCAGCATCTCGACGCGCTCTGGCTGGCGCCTTGCTCTCTGTTTCGTGCGTGCTCGTTCTAGCGCTCGCCTCCGACTGCCGCACCGCGCCTCAACCCTCGACTCATCAAGCTTGACCCCTCCCTGGCGCTCGCCAACGCCGGAGCCGCCGCAGCAAGCACGGGCGCGTCGCGGCCAAAACGCCATAGTGCGCGCGTGTGTTGGTCTGGTTCCCCAACCGCCTCCTGTGCGCGTCCGCAAGCGTGGGCAAGCCCCTGAGTCAACGCAGAACCTTGCCCCCTTGCATTGGAGCTTCTCGTCGATGTTGACTGCGTGTCCAGAACGCTCCGGCGGGGACACGCCCCTCCTCTTGCTCCGGCTATATAAAGCCACCCCGACTCGAATCCTGGCCACGCACCACTCCACACAACCAGCACGAACACGTAGAACGACCGCAGTTCGGTCGGGCAGGCCTCTGTCCGTCGCCCCGACCCGAGGAGTCCGGCGATCCCCGCAGGCCAGCTGCCGCTCTCCAGGGCCTCTCGAGCTTAGGCAACTGCTTGGGGAGGGCCTTGGTGGTCTGTTGGTGTTGCTTGGAGGCCGCCAAGCCCTCGGAGCTGCCTCTACACTACTACAAAAGCAGCTATAGCCAATATGGACACTAATGGCGCACTGTACATGTGGTGCGCCATTACGAAATACTAATGGCGCACCATGTGTTGGTGCGCCATTAGTGTGCAAATACTAATGGCGCACCACATCCACGGTGCGCCATTAGTAAAAAAAATTCTTTTAATTTTTTCAAAACTACTAATGGCGCATCGTGGGATGGTGCGCCATTACTAGTTCAACTAGTAATAGCGCACCACTCCCACGGTGCGCCATTAGTAAAAAAAATTCTTTTAATTTTTTCAAAACTACTAATGGCGCACCGTGGGGTGGTGCGCCATTAGTAATATGTTTCAAAAAAAGAGCTCACGAGATAGAGCCTACCCAACTCCACCGAACGCCTCCTCCCTCTCTGTCTCGCGACGTCTCTCCTCTGTCCCCCACGAACCCTTCTCCCTCGTCGCCGCCACCACCCACGCCGGCCTATTTCGGCGAGCTCCGGCTGAGGGAAGCACTCCCCCAACCTCCCCAAGCTCCAGGCCTCCTTCCCCTCCGGCCAGAATCGGCGCTCCCACCCTCCATCGTCCCCCGTAGCTAGCTAGGGATTCGGCCGCCACCTCACCTCCGGCGACGGCGAAGCCAGCGGGCGGCGGATTAGGCACCCGCAGCTCCCCCTCGAGCTGATCTACCTTCCCCACCGGCTCAATTTGGTTATCCTCGCCTCCTGAGGTCGTTCCCATCGATCCCCTCCGCTAGGGTTTCGGTGGTGATGAGCCCCTCATCGCCGGCAGTCTCCTTCTCGTTGCTCCAGTCGGGTACGCCACCTCCCACACCTCCTGGTGGTGCTGGTGTTGCTTGGGTCAAGCTCCTGCCGTGCACGGTGCCCCTCCGCCGGTCGGGTGGCGTGCTGCGCAACCCCTGCGTTGGTTGGCGCCGTGCCGTGCTGTGGCTGCTGCCTCGCCGTGCTGGTATGGTGACGTGCTCGGCATCGGCTACAACCCTAGCCCAATGAGTTCCACTTCTCCTCTCCTACTACTTCTAGTGTCTTGGCCATTGTTGCCGCTCTGTTGATGCATTGTGCTGATTGTTTTAGGGCCAACTAAAGGTTATTCTAATATTGCCAGTAATTGTTGCTATCCCTTTAGTTGCTCCTGTGGTCATGCCCTTGCTTATGTATCTGATTTGGTGTTCTGGTTTGTGGAAGAACTTGGATAATACCTTATTGACATCCACCTGTGGTCATGCCCTAGGGATGAATTACTAGTCTAAGGCTATACTAATTGTGCTCAATACTACTGTCATGAGGCATGCTACTTTTTAGTTAGTATGCTACTGCTTAATGTCACATGTCATGTTGTCTATGTGATATGCTGCTTGCTGTCATTAGGAGGAGCATGAACCTTTGTCTTCTGCCTTTGATGGATCATCTCCAGCTTCTGCTATAGTCGTCGTTGACACAAATCTGGACACATCCACTCCTGACACTTATCGGGCACCCCCTGCACCATTGCCTTATGATGTTAGTTTGCCAGTTACAGAAAACCCAGGTAAAGCTCTTATGGGCTTTGAGGCTGATTAGAATTTATTTATTTTAGGCTTATTAGAATTAGCCTAGTGATGGTAGTGATGCAAGCTTATAATTTTTCATGTGCAGATCTGGAGAAGTCAGATATCAAAAGCAAAACAGATGATCAGCAGGAATCTCTGAAGGTGGATGAATACGAATCATGTGCAAAAGGTGCCCCTGAAGATAAGATCGAGGAGGAGGATGTTTGCCCTATCTGCCTTGAAGGTTGCTTTTCTCTTGATCATTTGTTGGTACTGTCTTTACTTGGTTGGTTGTGGAACTGGATGAACATGTTTGTCCTACTCTTCCATTCGTTATCATTATTTCCACAGTTTTTTTGTTCAAACATATACACATAGTGAAAGTTGGCCACCGTAATAAAACTGAGTACACCATGACTACCCCAATTGATTAATATTTCTTGATTTTCCTTCTTTTATATGCATGTCTAATCTCTGATTTATCCATATATATGTTGGCCGACAGAAAACGGTCGAATCTTAGTGCTGCTGCCCCATGAACACATTTTTTTAATTTGACTATACATTCAAATGAATCCAAGTGGAGTAGTATACCGGTAGTATAGTATAATAATATTATCAAAAGGTAAATGCCCTGATTATTTAGCTCTATCAAATAAATACTTGTCGAAAGTGGGCTCCTATCAAAATTCATTTCCATTATAATCTTACTCATACAATATTCACACCATGTAATTATGGAAATATATGCTCATATCTAGTTCTGCATAAAAAATGACAGTATTGACATGTTATAAATAGTTTGTTTGTCTTTCTGTTTATTTTGTTACATTTTGCAGGGATAAAGTGAAGAAAAAGAAGAAAAGATTACTAGAAGATTAGTTTTAGGATTTTCTTTTATTTCCTTGCAATTTTCCTTTTATTGGAAACTTGTAAAGACATTGTAATATTCTTACTATAATAAAAATTATGATTCTATTTCATTTTTTGTTTTTAAATTATTTTTCCTTATAGGTTGTTTTCTGTAAATTTAGATTTTTTTTGTTTTCCAAATACATTACTAGTGGCGCATTTAAGCCCTTATTAGTGGCGCACCTTCCTTTATTACTAGTGGCGCACCTATAAGGTTATTAGTGGCGCACCTGGAGGGAATACCAGTGGAGCACCGAATGGTATACTAATGGCGCACCACATGGTGGGCCATTAGTATCTGGTATACTAATGGCGCACCTGTGGTGCGCCATTAGTAATAAAATCGAATGGCGTGGTGCTAGTGGCACACCTGTAGTGCGCCATTAGTAGGCAAAACAGGTGCGCCACTAGTAGCCATTTTCCTAGTAGTGCTAGCCGCCGTCTTCAACCTCTCGGGCGAACCCCGTCCGCTACCGAAGCTTGCGAGCTCAACCCCGAGCTACTCCGTCCACCTCTAGTCAAGCCACGGGTACGGGCAGGTGCGCCGCGAGCCCCGCTTCCAGTCTGTCCCTCTAGCCTAGCCCCAAACCCCCTCGTCACCGGCGTGAGCTTCGGCAAAACGCCGCCCCTCTTCTGATCTCTATCCCACCCTCTCTCTCCAGAATGGTGGGGCCCAGTCTCAGCCTCACTACTCGCGCCCGAAGCGGTACGACTGGGGGCGCACTCCCGTTTAACGTCTTTGACGTCAGCGCCCCCCCAGGATTGTCTGTTTATTCAAATTTAATGCAGAAATTTGAGTAAACTTTGACCAGCCACCATTTCTAAACTATAAGTCCAAATGAATTGATTCTTTTTGCATTGTCTTTGTTATAGAAAGTTCTAGCAGCACACCAAAGGGTGGATTTTTCCTTGCTGTCTAGAATTTCTGGTGATTTTCAGAATGTGTTTTGACATTTATTTTTGTGGTTTTAAATTATTTTTCAGAAGGAGAAGCTTGTCTTGAAGCAACCCAAGTGGGGAGGATCCTCCTCTGCACTAAGGCAAGCCACACTAGCATTTGGATGGTGTTATTTCAATATATATGAATTTGTACTTGAATATGAGTTCTTATTTGCATTTAAAATTTGGTAAATAATTTTGGTAAATTATTAGTTACTTTATTCTGTTAGAAATGCTTGTTTTAGTTACTGGTTGCATGCAATGAACTTGTTTGGTTAAGTAGGGTAAGATTTTGCACTATGCATATTGCTATGGAAATTAATGGTAGTAATTTTACTAAGTGATATTTTCATTTAAATAAGGAACTAATAAAAATGTGCTTGCTGATAAAAATGCGTTATAACCAGAGAGTTTTGATCTTTAGTGTTCCAAGGTAATTATGTGGTTAAGCTTGATCCATGAACATGAGTTGTTTGCTTTGCATGACGAGTAGTTGCATGAAAATTATTTTTCATATCATGTTTTTGATAAAAAGTTTTTATCAAAGTAAAACCTGATTAAGTTCAACTTGAATATGATGTTGATCACATCATGGTGCCACTGAATCGGGTTTTAATTCAGTGCGACCACATTTACCTAATGGGAAGGTCTTGATTCGGTCCTTTGTTGTGGCTCTCACCGGTGCCTCCCGCGAGGGAAGGTTATGGGCATGCATAGCCTGGCCTGGTAGGCAGACATAACCTTGGGTGTTCATTTTTGTTTTTATGGTACCTTGTCCCCGTTTGGGACCGTTTTGCCACGACGGTGGCCATTGGTGTCTTTGGTAGACACGGGGCCACCCAAGACCTAGCCCTGAGAGGGAGATGGTCGGAGTGGCCGGGGAGAGTGCATGACAAAGGGAGGGTTTCATCGGAATATTTTGGTCCACCCGAATGGGAAAGCGAGGCCAGGCACTCCGTTGTGTGGGTAAAGTGCGCTACCTCTGTAGAGTGTATTTAATCTATCGATAGCCGCGCCCTCGGTTGTGGGCAAGACTCGGGAGTAAGTCATACCATGGATCAACTTTTATAATTAATCTTGCAAACTAAGCGATTGTTGTGATGCATTGTCTCGTGGTGAACCTTGAACACTCGAGGTGTTCAGGAGTAATTGGTTTCAGGTGTGACCCCGGTGTGGTCACCGTTTGGTTACGAGGTAACCGTCTGGTAAGCGAGTCTGCGTGACTCGGTGCACTGTTTGGCTGCATTGCATCTGTAGTATTTCTTACATTAATTTAACTTGATTAATTATCATGATATTGTCTGTCATCGTGCTTATGTTTGTTGTGAGCTTGCAAGTACATTCAATGTACTGACCTGGCGTGTTATGCCAGCTTTCAGGCAAGTCGATTCGCATCGGAGCGCATCTCATGTCTAGGCCATGTCCACATCGGTGTCCCTGTGCTATGGAGTTCCACTACGTCGTTCTTCCGCTGCCGCGTAGTTTCGTGTGATTGAGGCCCCAGCCATGTTCATTAAATAATGTACATACTGTCCAGCAGCACCGTGTGTGCCGCTTGGCCTCGCACCATAGATGTAATATCAGATCTATGTATCCCGCTAGTATTAATAAAGCGGTTATTTCTATACCATGTTGTTGTGTATTGCCAGAAGAATCGATCTCTGGGCTGGCAATGCAGGGTAAACCGGTTGCTCTGAGCCGGGGTGCCACATCCGGTTAATAGGTTAGTCCCAAAAATAATATAAAAGTGTATAATAAAGCCCATAAACATCAAAAACAGATAATATAATAGCATGAATGCTTCATAAATTATAGATACATTGGAGACGTATCAGCATCCCCAAGCTTAATTCCTGCTCGTCCTCGAGTAGGTAAATGATAAAAGAAATAATTTATGAAGTGTGAATGCTAGTAGGTGCACAAGTTTTATCAATGATAATTTCAATCACCTTTTCTAGCATCATTATATGTCATAATAGTAGCTCATCTCAAAAAACTTCTCACAATCAAGTAACAAGCTATTCAAGTGTTAAAGCATAGACTATAAACTTCCGTGAAAACTAGCAAACTATGTTCTCAGCCATCAAACAATTGTAATTCATCTTATTTTCAGGAAGGGTCAATGTCAGAGCTTTGATTTAGCAAACTCCACATACTCAACTATGATATAGTCTTCCATGATTGCTACCACTCAAAGCATATTTTAGAACAAATAGCATCCATCGAACACAGAGAAAGATAGTGGCTTAATGTTTCACCTCCCAACTTACTTATCATATAAATAATTGTCAACAATAATAATTCATGATCAAATATATTTGATGGCCATATATGCTTAGATCTTTCCCCATCACACGATGCTTGCCAACTAAAGAGTAGGTTGGAATGAGAAGGAATACTACTGACCCTTGCATAAAAGTAAAAGATAGGCCCTTCGCAGAGGGAAGTAGGGATTTGCAGAGGTGCCAGAGCTCGAAGCTTTTAAACAGAGATGAAAATAATTTTCAGAGGTATGCTTTCATTGTCAACATAAGAATCAAGGGTTCCCATTTTCTTCCATACTGGATACATTATAGGCGGTTCCCAAACAGAATGGTAAAGTTTTTACTCCCCCTCCACCAACAATCCTCAATCCATGGCTTGCCCAAAACAACGGGTCCCTCCAACTAACAACAATCCTAGGGGAGTTTTGTTTGCAATTATTTTGATTTGATTTTGATCTTTTGATCATGGGACTGGGCATCCCAGTTACCAGCCATTTTTCTCGTGAATGATGAGCGGAGTCCACTCATCGTGAGAATAACCCACCTAGCATGGAAGATACTGACAGCCCCTAGTCGCTACATGAGCGATTCGGGCATACAAAACAGATTATTATTTGAAGGTTTAGTTTGGCACATGCAAATTTACTTGGAACGGCAGGTAAATACCGCATATAGGTAGGTATGGTGGACACTCATGGAAGAAACTTGGTTCAAGGAATTTGGATGCACAAGCAGTATTCCCGCTTAGTACAGATATTTTGGCTAGCAAAGGATTCTAAATAGCAAGCACCACATGTTGGAGGATCTATAACAATATAACTTCTATACAAATATACCCAAGCATAACTCATTATGTTGTCTTCCTTGTCCAATTTCAACTAATTTGCTCAGGTTTGGAAATAATTAGTGGGGCTCACAATCATAGAAGATGTCTAAGATAGTATATTTATATGTGAAATCTCTCTTCCTTCAATATTCTTTAATGAATTGTTCAACTGACCAATACAATGTTTGCTAACCTTTAATAAATTTACCACCTCTACTTCTTAGATGTGAAGACATTACTCCCAATGGCGTAAGCATGTGAAACATATATAATGACATTCAACTCATGCAACCATGCATTTACTCATAGGATATAAGTGAAGCACACGAGTAAATGACAAACTACTCCAAAAAGATATAAGTGAAGATCAATGAGTAGCGAAATAATTCTGTAACTATGTGAAGACTCTCTCTCATTTAAGAATTTCAGATCTTGGTATTTTATTCAAATAGCAAGCAAAGCAAAATAAAATGACATTGCAAGGATAGCACAACTCATGTGAAGAACCAAAAACTTAGGTTCAACCGATACTAACCGATAGTTGTTGAAGAAGAAAGGTGGGATGCCTAACGGGGCATCCCCAAGCTTAGATGCTTGAGACTTCTTGAAATACTATCTTGGGGTGCCTTGGGCATCCCCAAGCTTGAACTTTTGTGTCTTCTTAATTCCTCTCATATCATGGTGTCTCTATTTCTCAAAAACTTCATCCACATAAAACTCAACAAGAACTCGTGAGATAAGTTAGTATAAACCAATGCAAAACCTTATCATTTTCTACTGTAACAAATTACTGAAATTATTATTCAAAATTGCATACTAAATGCCTCTGCATATTTAATACTCCTATCCTCAAATAGAATCATTAAACAAGCAAACATACGCAAACATAACAGCAATCTGCCAAAACAGTACAGTCTGTAAAGAATGCAAGATTCATCATACTTCCCTAAATCCAAAAATTATGCCAATTTTATCACACTGTATAAGATTTATCAGAGTTCAATATGCAAAAAGTTTCATCATTTTATCATTCTCTGACTTTTCTAGGGAATTTTTGCAACAGCGGTAAACTTTCTGTTTTGAAACAGCAACATGTATACTTGCAAAATAAGCATGGTAAAGGCTATCCTTGACATTTTTTATTGAAAATATAGATGCAAAACATTATTCTAAATAACAGTATGCAAATACTAACAAAAGAAAATGACGCTCCAAGCAAAACACATATCATGTGGTGAATAAAATATAGCTCCATGTAAAGTTACCGATGGACGAAGACGAAAGAGGGGATGCCATTTGGGGCATCCCCAAGCTTAGAATCTTGGTTGTCCTTTGAATATTACCTTGGGGTGCCACTACTTATTCCATAGTCCATCGAATCTTTACCCAAAACTTGAAAACTTCACAACACAAAACTTAACAGAAAACTTGTAAGCTCTGTTAGTATAAGAAAATAAAACCACCACTTAGGTACTGTTGTGAACTCATTCTAAATTCATATTGGTGTAATATGTACTGTATTACAATTTCTCTATGGTTCATACCCTCCGATACTACTCATAGATTCATCAAAATAAGCAAACAACACATAGAAAACAGAACCTGTCAAAAACAGAACAGTCTGTAGTAATCTGTATAAAACGTATACTTCTGGAACTCCAAAAATCCTACCAAATTAGGAAAACTTGAGCAATGTGTGTACCAATACAGATCAAAACGAATCAGATCAAAAGCACGTTTCTGTGAATTACCAAAACTATTTTACTGGGTGCAAAAGTTTCTGATTTTCAGCAGGATCACACAACTATCACCGTAAGCTATCCTAAAGGTCTTACTTGGCACTTTATTGAAACAAAAGGTATAAAACATGATTACTACAGTAGCATAATCATGTGGACACACAAAAACAGTCAAGGTAAATATTGGGTTGTCTCCCAACAAGCACTTTTCTTTAATGTCTTTTAGCTAGGCATGATGATTTCAATGATGCTCACATAAAAGCTAAGAATTGAAACATAAAGAGAGCATCATGAAGCATATTACTAACACATTTAAGTCTAACCCTCTTCCTATGCATAGAGATTTTGTGAGCAAACAACTGATGGGAACAAGAATCAACTTGCATAGGAAGGCAGAGCAAGCATAACTCCAAAACTTTAAGCACATAGAGAGGAAACTTGATATTATTGCAATTCCTACAAGCATATATTCCTCTCTCATAATAATTTTCGGCAGCATCATGAATGAATTCAAGAATATAACCAGCACCTAAAGCATTCTTTTCATGATCTACTTGCATAGAAAATTTACTACTCTCCACATAAGCAAAATTCTTCTCATTCGGGATAGTGGGAGTATCATAAGAAACTCGAATACTATAAATTGTTTCCACATTAAAAGAGTAATGTTCAGAAAAAGGGTAATCATAATCATGACAAGTTTTATCATCACTACTTTTTATAGCATAAGTTTCATCACAATAATCATCATAAGTAGCAACTTTGTTCTCATCATAATCGATTGAAACCTCTTCCAAGATAGTGGAATCATCACTAAATAAAGTCATGACCTCTCCAAATCCACTTTCATATTCATCACAATAAGATTCAACATCCTCCAAAATAGTGGGATCATTACTTCCTAAAGTTGACACTCTTCCAAACCCACTTTCATCAATATAATCATCATAAGTAGGACGCATGCTATCATCATAACAAATTTGCATATCAAAACTTGGGAGGCTAACAATATCATCTTCATTAAACATAGCATCCCCAAGCTTGGGACAAACATTAATTGCAGCAAATATATTCTTAAATATGTCATCCTCATCAAACATAGCTTTCCCCAAGCTTGGGCCTGTTCATATCATAAGCATAATCACTCTCATCATTAATAGTATGGATAGCACCAATAGTATAGCAATTATCATCATCACAATGAGTAGTACGAGCAACATCATTTGGGAGGGATACCTTTCTACCTTTGCTTCTCCGTATTTTATTTTTCTTCTTCACATCATGTGTGGGTTTAACCCTCTTTTTTGAGCTCCTTATTACTGAGATTGGTTGAATAGAAGGCTCCTCCTCATTACCTGATTCATCATAAGAAATAATAGGAGGATATTGGGAAGTCTCTTCCCTTTCATTAGTATTCTCATCATCTTCTATTTGCTTTCTTGTCTTTATGTAATTGGCAATATAAGGATTTTCAATGCAAGGCAACGTAAAATACATATAAATTTCCTCTAGATCAATATCAAGAAATTTTTTAATGGCAAATTCTGGAAGATTCTTAGCTAAACGTTTCATTTCTTCATAACCCAAAAGCAAACTAAGTCATTATGATGTGCAAGGGAAATCAAATTATCCCAATTTTTGGACATGATTCGATCATGAAACAGTTTGCATCGGAGATGTAAATGACCACGTTCATTGCAAAGTTCACAAGTACGGCGAAGAAATTTTAAATTTTCAGCACAAACATCTAGCATTTCTTGCAACCATTTAGTTTCTAAATACTTATGCCTCTTGCAAAATCTATCTTCCCTATTTGGTGTGTACTTGCAAACTCTATGCACTCCACAAACATTTACATGCTTATAAGAGACATTTTCATCATGACTAGTGCAATCATCATTAGTACTATGGATATTCAAAGAGTTCATACTAACAACATTGCAATCATGCTCATCATTCAAAGATTTAGTACCAAACATTTTATAGACTTCTTCTTATAGCACTTGAGCACAATTTTCCTTTTCATCATACTTACGAAAGATATTAAAAAGATGAAGCGTATGAGGTAAACTCAATTCCATTTTTTTGTAGTTTTCTTTTATAAACTAAACTAGTGATAAAACAAGAAACAAAAAGATTCGATTGCAAGATCTAAAGATATACCTTCAAGCACTCACCTCCCCGGCAACGGCTCCCGAAAAGAGCTTGATGTCTACTATACAACCTTCTTCTTGTAGACATTGTTGGGCCTCCAAGTGCAGAGGTTTGTAGGACAGTAGAAAATTGCCCTCAACTGGATGACCTAAGGTTTATCAAGCCGTGGGAGGTGTAGGATGAAGATGGTCTCTCTCAAACAACCCTGCAACCAAATAACAAAGAGTCTCTTGTGTCCCCAACACACCCAATACAATGGAAAATTGTATAGGTGCACTAGTTCGGCGAAGAGATGGTGATACAAGTGCAATATGGATGGTAGATATAGGTTTTTGTAATCTGAAAATATAAAAACAGCAAGGTAACTAATGATAAAAGTGAGCGTAAACGTATTGCAATGCTAGGAAACAAGGCCTAAGATTCATACTTTCACTAGTGCAAGTTCTCTCAACTACAATAACATAACTGGATCATATCACTATCCCTCAACATGCAACAAAGAGTCACTCCGAAGTCACTAATAGCGGAGAACAACCGAAGAGATTATGGTAGGGTACCAAACCACCTCAAAGTTATCCTTTCTGCTCGATCTATTCAAGAGTCCGTAGTAAAATAACACGAAGCTATTCTTTCCGTTCGATCTATCATAGAGTTCGTACTAGAATAACACCTTAAGACACAAATAAACCAAAACCCTAATGTCACCTAGATACTCCATTGTCACCTCAAGTATCGGTAGGTATGATTATATGACACAATCTCAGATTCATCTATTCAACCAACACAAAGTACTTCAAAGAGTGCCCCAAAGTTTCTACCAGAGAGTCAAGACGAAAACTTGGCCTACCCCTATGCATAGGTTCATTGAACCGGCAAGTTGATCACCAAAACATACATCAAGTAGATCACGTGAATATCGCATTGTAACCACAGATAAGCACGACAAGACATACATCAAGTGTTCTCAAATCCTTAAAGACTCAATCCGAAAAGATAACTTCAAAGGGAAAACTCAATCCATTACAAGAGAGTAGAGGGGGAGAAACATCATAAGATCCAACTATAATAGCAAAGCTCACGATACATCAAGATCGTATCACCTGAAGAACATGAGAGAGAGAGAGATCAAACACATAGCTACTGGTACATACCCTTAGCCCCGAGGGTGAACTACTCCCTCCTCGTCATGGAGAGCGCCGGGATGATGAAGATGGCCACCGGTGAGGGATCCCCCCTTCGGCAGGGTGCTGGAACAGGGTCCCGATTGGTTTTTGGTGGCTATAGAGGCTTGCGGCGGCGGAACTCCCGATCTATTGTCGTCCTCGATGTTTTTAGGGTATATGGACATATATAGGCGAAAGAAGTCGGTCAGGGGAGCCACGAGGGGCCCACGAGGGTGGGGGCGCGCCCAGGGGGGTAGGGCGTGCCTCCCTGCCTCGTGGCTTCCTCGTTGCTTCCCTTACGTACACTCCAAGTCTCCTTGATTGCTTCCGTTCCAAAAATAACTCTCCCGAAGGTTTCATTCCATTTGGACTCCATTTAATATTCCTTTTCTTCGAAACACTGAAATAGGCAAGAAAACAACAATTTGGGCTGGGCCTCCGGTTAATAGGTTAGTCCCAAAAATAACATAAAACCGTATAATAAAGCCAATAAACATCAAAAACAGATAATATAATAGCATGAATGCTTCATAAATTATAGATACGTTGGAGACGTATCATCCTTCTTTTCATAGTTTCTGGAAGGGTCGAAATACTCGGCGTGGGAGACTTGCAAGTAAAGAACGATAAGGATGGCGCACCCATTGTTGCGCGGAAAAAAGAACCTCAAATTATTCTCCATATGAGCGAGAAGGAATGATTTAAATGTATGAAAGGGTTTTCCGACACTGACTTAGTTTGGATCATAAGGCAGGAGGACCGTTGCCTTGTCCTTATTCCTTATCATGAAGTTTTCGATGTACTCCCTATAAGTTTTACACTCAAAGTCGCCGATACTCAAGAAGGACTCGTGCATGTAGTATGGATCCGCCACATAGATTTTCGAGATTTGTTCTCTCACGATGATGGAGTTCGTATGTAGCGCAAAAGGCAGATGATTGTAAAATCAAGCCGCCATGTCAGAAACATCTCGAAGATATGCTGAAACCGCAGGGAGAACACCTCCGCGGGCCGTGTGTCAACATAGCACTTCCCCTCAGGCACACGAACCGCGTATAGCGGATATCCTGGATCCTTCGAGGTTTAGTAGGCTTTTCTCGGTCAACAGACATGGTCGTGTAGTCTCCTGAGACCCCCTGATATGCCCTCCAGCAGTTTTGGCGGTAGGATCGGCTTGCACGTGACATGGTACAGGGCCAGACCTTTGACGGTTACACGCTCTACAAAATCCGCCGTCTGGCTGCTATGTGCTCTGTCTTCTTGGTAGGCAGCAGAGCCTTTATTCGACGGTCTCTTCATCTCCTTTTTCTTGGGCTGACCTTCCAGACCCTTCCTTAACCCCTCCACCAGTGTTGACGGGCTAAGCACTACACGACTGTTGGCTAGTTGAGCCTGCCTTGATGCGGCATCTTCTGGCGTGTCTTGTGAGGATTGCATGAAGAGAGACTTCTTGCAATCAACCCTTGGACGTTCCTGCCCGGGCACATCATCCATCTCCTCATCAGCATGCTGATAGCCCGAGTCATCATATGGGTGACTCATCATTCATACATAGTTGTCATAGGCGCCTGTATTGAGGAACTGAAGAGCGCCATCCTTTGTCCATCTCATCATCCATTCTTTGTTCTGCGGGGCGATTACATCATCCACTATTGGACCCCCTTCCCCGCGTCGTACACCGCTCTCACTCGACACTACAGGCGCTGGTAATTGCATAACAAGGTCGTGCATGCCGCGTGCCCGAGGGCTACTGTCGGGCTCATGGGACTGGGGTACCCAGTCCCGTCTGCCTGCGGCCCATCACGTGACATCGTCAAGGGGCCCGACGTTGCCCAGCATTAAGACTGCATGAGCAAGGACCTCACGGGGGCCCCCCACCTCGCGAGGCAAACATCAACAGGCGTCATCAGGTTCCCCGAGAACTCCCTGAGGGGTGGCCTCCCGAGGCTGCCTCTCCAGGCCCCTCGCGGGGCGGGCGCAGATGAGGACGCTTTCCTCTTGGGTGCTAAGGAAACAAGATATCTCACCGGTTCCCGAAGCAATCCCGAAAGGTTGCTGTTCCGGTGCTACAAGACCTAGACGTGGGCTCGTCAGGACGAAGCTCATCGCCGAGCCCACCTACGCATTATGGACAGAAGCTTTGCAGACGAAGACCACCTTTATTCAGGATAGGGTGTACTACTGTCCCCCTTCAAAATTGGCCGTTGTGGTATCCCTTCCCACCGAGAGTTTTCGGGGAAGAGGACCAAGGCTGGTATAAGTATAGGCTAGTCTCCATGGTAGAGAGGGGTCGAATCCTTGGATCCCTCATCTGATCCTGAGCCCTCCCGAGGCACCACACTCTTGTACTAGTTCATACTCATCCTCCCCACGAGGTAATCCACCACAAAGTAGGAGTAGGGTCAAGGTGGCCCGAACCTAGGTAAATCATCATGTCCGCCTTGTTTTCCCTCTCGCTCGAGCATCGTCGGAGCATCGCCGTGAGGCAGTGAGCATCGAGGCTAGCACAGCGGAGTTCTTCACGCACACCCCAGAGTTCAAACCTCACTTTGGGTCCTCGGAGCCTCGATTCTGACATAGTGCACTTTATATTGAAATTTGTTTAAATAGTAGCAACATTAATTATGTCTAAATGAATATTGTGTCTATCATTGTAGATCGATGGCTCGCAATATGTTCAACTTAGCCCCATGTTAGAGAAAGAAAAGTTGGCTGCTAATGGTGGAAACTATGCGGGTTGGATCTGGTACCTCAGATTTGTTCTTAGAAGTGCTAAGACGGAGAATGTGCTGGATCAACCACTGGGTGATGCTCTCGCAAAGGATGCTTCACCAGAAGAAGCTCTGCTTATGCTGCTTGTAGTGATGACTATGATCCAGTCCAGTGCCTCATGTTAACTTGCATGGATCCTGAAGTACAAAAATGTTTTGAACGATCTCCTACTCAATTAATAATTCGATAATTGTAAGTTCTATACAAGAAGCAGGCAAGGACCAAACAATGTGAATTAACAAAGGCCTTGGTTGAATGCAAGATGAAAGAGGGTTCCCCAATGTGTGAGCATATAGTAAAGCTTGCTGGCTATGTTGATAGACTAGCTTCTCTGGAATTTGAAATTCCTCCAACACTCGGTACAGATATTGTGCTTGCTTCACTCCCCCATCTTACGTTGGCTTTATCATGAATTACAACATGAACGGGATGGAGAAAAGTGCAGATAAGTTTTTTGCTATGCACAAAACTGTGGAAGCTGGAATGCAGAAGAACAAAATAGTGTTAATGGTCAACAAGACCACCAGTTTCAAGAAGAAGGGCAAGTCCAAGAAGAAGAAATCTGCAGAGGCTAGTAAGACTGAATATCAGAAGAAAAACAAGGGCGAAGCCTCGAAAGAGACTACATGTTTCTACTACAAATAGAAAGGACACTCGAAGCATAACTGCAAGAAGTATTTGGCGGATAAGAAGGATGGTTCTTTCGCTAAAGGTATAATTGTTAGGCAAAGTTAACGTTATTGTCTGTATGTCATAAGAAGTTGATATTTATCGGTTGCTCTCATTTTGCAAATCAATACAAGATCTACAAAAAGCTCACCAGGAGAGAAGAAATGAAGTCATGATGCAAGTCGGAATAGTGATGGGATCGCTGCTCGGAGATCGTCAAAGTCATGTCTTTAGTTTATCTTCAAGATTTATGTAGAACTGAAATAATAGTTATTTTGCTTCGGAGTTATGTAATGCATTATCATATAGGTTATGCAATGTATATTCTTATAAGTTTTAAACAATAGTTGTTCGAACTATTATGAGAATATGGTTTTATTATTAAACCTCTATTTTGTGACAGTTTATTCATGATGAATCTTGAAGTTTGTTATCTATAACATTAAATGCTAAATGTCTTAAGAAGACTTATAAAGACCACTTGAGTGTGGCACTGCTTATTTATAGTGGATAATCTTTATAGAGACAAAGAATAAAATGACTTTTATTTGAATTGACTAAATACATTGTGATGTGTAAAGTCCGACAACAGGGAGCGATAAATATTTATACTTCATCAATATTGTGAGTAAATATGATTTACTTGAGGCGTGAAATATTTTGAAGTAGTTCAAAGAAATTTAGGATGAAGATATAATATCAAATGAAAAAAGATAAAACAAGATTCTTCTTTCATGAAGAAATATATCTAAGTCATAAGTTTAGCAAAGAAACTGAAGAATTGCTGAATTATTTTTATTGATTTGCTCATATTAAAATTTGGGGTGAAACTTTTTGATATTCGCTAAACGAATGAACCATCTAAAAGTCCAATAAAACTATAAGGAGTTATAGAATACTTTGGACAAATGTTTAATTGTCGATTTTTCTCTCTCACACAATTCTAAGGACAAAAGTGTTTGTCAATGAATGAATATTTCTCGAGAAAAAGGTTTTACTCATTAAAGAAGTAAGTGGGAGGATGATACAACTTATTGATATTATTGAATCTTCGGCTTAAGTTAAAACAAGACTAAACGAGAAATGTTCTGGAATATTTTGGTCCATAAAACTATATAAAGAATCTGCTACATTAGATGTAGAACTGTTGGAAATATGCCCTAGAGGCAATAATAAATTGGTTATTATCATATTTCCCGTTCATGATAAATATTTATTATTCATGCTAGAATTGTATTGACCGGAAACTTAAATACATGTTTGAATACATAAACTACACCGTGTCCCTAGTAAGCCTCTACTAGACTAGCTCATTGATCAAAGATGGTTAAGGTTTCCTAACCATAGACATGAGTTGTCATTTTATAACGGGATCACATCATTAGGAGAATGATGTGATGGACAGACCCAACCGTAAGCTTAGCATCAGATCGTTTAGTTATTTGCTATGGCTTTCTTCATGTCAAGTATATATTCCTTCGACCATGAGATCATGCTACTCTCGGATACCGGAGGAATGCCTTATGTCCAATCAAACGTCACTTCGTAACTGGGTGGTCATAAAGATGCTCTACAGGTATCTCTGAAGGTGTCTGCTGGGTTGCATGGATCGAGACTAGGATTTGTCGCTCTGTGTGACGGAGAGATATCTCCAGGCCCTCTTGGTAATGCAATACCATATGAAGCTTCATGTGACTAATGAGTTTAGTCATGGGATCTTGTATTACGGAACAAGTAAAGAGACTTTCCGGTAACGAGATTGAACTAGGTATGGAGATACCCACGATCGAATCTCGGGCAAGTAAGATATCACCGGACAAAGGGAATTGCATATGGGATTTACCGAATCCTTGACATCGTGGTTCAACCGATAAAGATCATCGTTGAATATGTAGGAATCAATATGTTCATCCAGGTCCCGCTATTGGTTATTAACCGGAGAGGAGCACTTTTGCCTTCCGGCGGAGCGATTCCGCCGAGGGAACTTCCCTCCCCGAGGGGGAAATCAAAGCCATCGTCGTCACCAACAATTCTCTTATCTTTGGGAGGTCATCTCCATGAACATCTTCAACAACACCATCTCCTCCCAAACCCAAGTTCATATCTTGTGTTCAATCTTTGTACCGGAACCTCAGATTGGTACCTCTGGGTGACTAGTAGTGTTGATTACATCTTGTAGTTGATTACTATATGGTTTATTTGGTGGAAGATTATATGTTCATATCCATTATGCTATTTAATACCCCTCTGATCTTGACTATGATGATCATTTGTGAGTAGTTACTTCTGTTCTTGAGGTCACGGTAGAAGTCATGTTGCAAGTAATCATGTGAACTTAATATGTGTTTGATATTTTGACGATATGTATGTTGTGATTCCCTTAGTGGTGTCATGTGAATGTCGACTACATGTCACTTCACCATATTTGGTCCTAAGGGAATGCATTGTGGAGTAGTTATTAGATGATGGGTTGCTAGAGTGAGAAAAGCTTAAACCCTAGTTTATGCGCTACTTCGTAACGAAACGATTTGGATCCAAAATTTTAATGCTATGGTTAGATTTTATCTTAATAATTTTCTCATAGTTGTGGATGCTTGCGAGGGGGGTAATCATAAGTAGGAGGTTGGTTCAAGTAAGAACATCACCTAAGCACCGGTTCACCCACATATCAAATTATCAAAGTAGCGAACATGAATCAAACCAACATGATGAAAGTGACATGGTGAAATTCCCGTGTGCCCTCAAGAACGGTTTGCTTATCATAAGAGACCGTTTTGGCCTGTCCTTTGCCACAAAAGTATTGGGCTACCTTGCTCCACTTTATTTACCGTTACTGCTACTTGTCCATTACAAATTATCTTGCTATCAAACTATCTGTCACCTACAATTTCAGTGCTTGCAGAAATTACCTTGCTGAAAACCGCTTGTCATTTCCTTCTGCTCATCGCCGTGTTCGACACTCTTACTTATGGAATGGACTACGATTGATCCCCTATACTTGTGGGTCATCATACGCCAACCACGATCTCTAGATCGTTAACGTTTTCGGCATACAAGGGTATGTAGACACCACTCCCCTCTCGTAGTTGTACATCTCCTAGATTAGATCTTGGATGTTTCATAGGAATTTTTTGGATTTCATGCTTCATTCCTCATCAGTGGAATCATGAGCTAGGTCTATGCATAGATGTATATGCACGAGTAGAACACAAAGTTGTTGTGGGTGTTTATGTTTAGATTTCTTACTTGCCTTGTCTTATTTGGATTCAGCAGTATTGTGGGATGAAGCAGCTCGGACCAACCTTACATGTACTCGCACATGAGACCGGTTCCACTGTTTGACATGCAACTTGTATTGCATAAAAGTGGCTTTCCGGGTGTTTATCTCTCCTACTTTAGTTTAATCTGATTTGAGAAAGACGGTCCTTGTAGAAGGTTAAAAGCCAACTTGTATATCACCATTGTGGTTTTTATGGAAAGAACGGTTCTTATAGTTTTCCCTAGTAGCCACATAAAAATTGCAACAACAATGTAGAGGACGTCTAACTTGTTTTTGCAGGGCATGTTGTGATGTGGTATGGCCAAAACGTGATGTGATATATGTTAATGTATGAGATGATCATGTTTTGTAATATGTTCACGACTTGAAAGTCAATGAGTACGGCAAACGGCAGGAGCCATAGGGTTTTCTTTAATTTATTGTATGACCTGTGTGTCAACAAATAATGCCATGTAATTGCTTTACATTATCGCTATATGTTAGCAATAGTTGTAGAAGCAATAGTTGGCGAGACAACCACATGACTTAGAAATCAGGGGCCCGAATATGTTTTGAATGCTAGTGACGATGGAGATCATGTCGGGTGCTTTGGAGATGGAGATAAAAAACACAAGATGATAATGGCCATATCATGTCACATATATTGATTTCATGTGATGTTTATCTTTTTATGCATATTATTTTCCTTAGGACGATGGTAGCATTATAAAATGATCCCTTCACTTAATTTCAAGAAATTGTGTTCTCCCTAAGTATTCACTATTGCAAAAGTTCGTCGTTTTGAAGCACCTCATGGTGATCGGGTGTGATAGACTGCACGTTCGCATACAACGGGTGTACGCCAGTTTTACACATGCAGAATACTTGGCTTAAACTTGATGAGCCTAGCATGTATAGACATGGCCTCAGAACATAGGAGACCGAAAGGTCGAACATGAGTCATATAGTAGATATGATCAACATGGAGATGTTCACCATTGATGACTACCCCATCTCACATGATGTTCAGACATGGGTTAGTTGATTTGGATCATGTATCACTTAGACAACTTGAGGGATGTTGATTTAAGTGGGAGTTCATTAGTAATTTCATTAACTGAACTAATTATCATGAACATAGTCTAAATTATCTTTGCAAATTGTGTTGTAGATCAATAGCTCGCGCTGTAGCTCCCTGTTTTAATATGTTCCTAGAGAAAAGACTAAGATGAAAGATATTGTAAACAATTATGCGGACTAGGTCCGTGGTATGAGGATTGTCCTCACTACTGCACAGAAGGCTTACGTCCTTGATGCACCGCTCGGTGTGCCAACCCCTCTAGCGTCATTTGTGGATGTTGTGAATGTCTGGCAGGCACGTTCTGATGATTACTTGATAGTCAGTGCGCCATGCTTTACGTCTTAGAAATCAAGGGCCCAAAGATGTTTTGAATGCCACAGAGCGTATGAGATGTTCCAAGAGATGAAATTGGTATTTCAGGCTCATGCCCGTGTTGAGAGGTATAAGACCTCTGACAAGTTCTTTGCCTGCAAAATGGAGGAGAATAGCTCAGTTAGTGAGCATGTGCTCAGAGTGTGTGGGTGCTACGATCGCTTGAATCAAGTGGGAGTTAATCTTCTAGATAAGACAATGGTTGACAAAGTTTTCCAGTCACTGCCACCAAGCCATTAGGGTTTTCTGATGAACTATAATATGAAGGGGATGGAGTAAATGATCCCCAAGCTATTCGCGATGCTTAAGGCCGCAGAGGTAGAAATCAAGAAAGAGCATCAAGTGTTGATGGTTAATAAGACCACCAGTTTCAAGAAGAAAGGCAAGGTAAAGAAAGGGAAATTCAAGAAGAATGGAAAGCAAGTTGCCGCTCTCGTGAAGAAACCCAAGTCTGGACCCAAACCCGATACTGAGTACTTCTATTGTAAGGGGAAGAGACACTGGAAGCAGAACTGCAGCAAGTACTTGGCATATAAGAAGGCTGGCAACGTCAACAAAGGTATATGTGATATACATGTTATTGATGTGTACCTTACTAGTGCTCGTAGTAGCGCCTGGCTATTTGATACTGGTTTGGTTGCTAATATTTGTAACTCAAAACAGGACTTGCGGAATAAACGGAGACTAGATAAGGATGAGGTGACGATGTGTGTCGGAAATAATGGTTGTTCTATTTATATGGATAACATCTTTTATGGTCATGCATCCCTTGTGAATGGTTTATTCTTGTTAAATCTCGATTGTAGTGATACACATATTCATAATATTGATGCCAAAAGATGCAAAGTTAATGATGATAGTAGCACATAATTGTGGCACTGCCGCGTAGGTCATATTGGTGTAAAGCGCATGAAGAAACTCCATGCTGATGGACTTTTGGAATCACTTGATTATGAATCATTTGATACATGTGAACCATGCCTCATGGGCAAGATGACTAAAATCCCGTTTTCTGAAACAATGGAGCGGGCAAGTGACTTATTGGAAATCATACATGCTGATGTATGCGTTCTGATGAGTGTTGAAGCACGTAGTGGATATCGTTATTTTCTTACATTCACAGATAATTTGTGTAGATATGGCTATATTTACTCAATGAAACACAAGTCTGAAACATTTGAGAAGTTCAAGGAATTTCATAATGAAGTGTAGAATCATCATAACAAGAAAATAAAGTTTCTACGATCTGATCATGGAGGCGAATATTTGAGTTACGAGTTTGGCAATCATTTATGACAATGTGGAATTGTTTCGCAACTCACGTCACCCGGAACACCAAAGTGTAATGGTGTTTCCGAACGTCGTAACTGTACTTTATTGGATATGGTGCGTTCTATGATGTCTCTTACCGATTTGCCACTATCGTTTTGGGGTTATGCATTAGAGACAACCACATACACTTTAAATAGGGCACCGACTAGATCCGTTGATACGACACCATATGAATTATGATCAGGCAAGAAACCTAAGTTGTCGTTTCTTAAAGTTTGGGGATGAGACGCTTATGTCAAGAGGCTTTAGCTTGATAAGCTCGAGTCCAAAGCAAAGAAGTGTGTCTTCATAGGATACCCTAAAGAGACCATTGGGTATACTTTCTATCACAGATCCAAGGGCAAGATTTCTGTTGCTTAAAATGGGTCCTTTCTAGAGAAGGAATTTCTCTTGAAAGATGTGAGTGGGAGGAAACTAGAACTTGATGAGGTAATCGTACCTTCTCTCGAACCAGAGAGTAGCACATCAAAGAAAGTAGTTCCCATGATGCCTACAGCAACCGGATAATGATCATGAAACTTCAGATCAAGTTACTACCAGACTTCGTAGGTCAACCAGGACATGTTCCGCCCCAGAGTGGTACGGTAATCCCGTCCTACAAGTCATGTTGTTAGACAACGATGAACCAACTATGAAGAAGAAATGACAAGCCCAAATTCTAACAAATGGTTGAAGCCATGAAAGCCAAGATAGGATGCATGTATGAGAACAAAGTATGGACTTTGGTAGACTTGCTCAATGACCGACATGCCATTGAGAATAAATGGATCTTTAATAAGAAGACATATACTGATGGTAATGTCACCGTCTATAAAGCTCGAGTTGTCACAAAAGTTTTTCGACAATTTCAAGGAGTTGACTACGATGAGACTTTCTCACCCGTAGCGATGCTTGATGTCTACTACACAACTTGTTCTTGTAGACTCGTGTTGGGCCTCCAAGCACAGAGTTTTGTAGGATAGTAGCAAATTTCCCTCAAGTGGATGACCTAAGGTTTATCAATTTGTGGGAGGCAGAGGATGAAGATGGTCTGTCCCAAACAACCCTGCAACCAAATAATAAAGAATCTCTTGTGTCCGCAACACACCAAATACAATGGTAAATTGTATAGGTGCACTAGTTAGGCGAAGAGATGGTGATACAAGTGTAGTAATGATAGTAGATATTGTTTTTTGTAATAGGAACAATAAAAAATGGGAAGGTAGCAAGTAACAAAAGTGAGCACAAACGGTATTGCAATGCTTGAAAATGAGGCCTAGGGTTCATACTTTCACTAGTGCAATCTCTCAACAATGCTAATATAATTGGTTCATATAACCATCCCTCAACGTGCGATGAAGAATCACTCCAAAGTTCTTATCTAGCAGAGAACATAAGACAAAAATGTTTGTAGGTTCCGATTGATCTATCGAGCTATTCCTATAAGTGTCACAAATAGCCCAAGAGTTCGTACTAAAATAACACCATATGATACATATCAACCAACTCTAATGTCACCTAGATACTCCAATGTCACCACGAGTATCCGTGAGTTTATTATACGATATGCATCAAACAATTTCAGATTCATAATACTCAATCCAACACAAAAAACTTCAAAGTGTACCCCAAGATTTCTACCGGAGAAACAAGGATGAAAACGTGCATCAACCCCTATCCATAGATTACCCCAATGTCACTTCGGGAATCCACGAGTTGAATGCCAAGACATTAAGTGCTCTCAAATCCATAAAAGTATTCAATCCGATAATAACAAAATCTCAAAGGGAAAACTCAATTCATCACAACAAGATAGAGAGGGAGAAACACCATATGATCCAACTATATTAACAAAGCACATGATACATCGACATCATGCCATATCAAGATCACGAGAGAGAGAGAGAGATCAAACACATAGCTACTGTTACAAACCCTTAGCCCCGAGGTGGACTACTCCCTCCTCATCATGGTGGCCGCCGGGATGATGAAGATGGCCTCCGTGATGATTTCCCCCTCCGGCAGAGTGTCCGAACATGGTGTTGATTGGTTTTTCATGGCTACAAAGGCTTGCAGCCGTGGAACTTCTAATCTAGGGATATTTCTGGGGGTTTCTGTATTTATAGGATTTTGGCATCGGTCTCATGTTGAGATGGGCCTCGAGGGGCCCACTACTCACCAGGGTGCCAGAGGGGGGTGGCGCACCTTGGTGCCTAGTGGGCAGCAGGGCCCCCCTCTAGTGGTTTTTTCTCCAATATTCTTCATTTGTTTCATAAAAAATCTCCAAAAAGTTTCGTCCAATTCCGAGAACTTTATTTCTGCACAAAAACAACCCCATGGTAGTTCTACTAAAAATAGCATCAGTCCGGGTTAGTTCCATTCAAATCATACCAAAACAATATAAAATTGTTGTAAACATGGCATGAATACTTCATAAATTATAGATACATTGGAGACATATCAGAATCCCCAAGCTTAATTCCTGCTCGTCCTTGAGTAGGTGTAAATGATAAAAGAAATAATTTATGAAGTATGAATGCTAGCACAGTGCATAAGTTTGACCAATGATAATTTCAATCACTTTTCCTAGCATTATAACAACAAATCTTTCTCACAAAACTCATCATGATAAAGTAGCAATCGAAAACAGAAATTTTTGATGTGGAATGCTACCTATCATATTCATCATATACTATTTTCTTTTGTAGCATGGACATTTGGACTTGAATGATTCAAAGCAATAGTCTATAATTTGACATGAAGACAACAATACTCAAGCATACTAACAAGCAACCATGTCTTTCAAAATATCAACGCTAAAGAAAGCTATCCCTAGCCCATTATGCTCAATCATTGATCCATTCATGAAACACATTCGAATATTAGCTACATCTAATGCACAAGTATGACAATAGTGTTCCCTAGTTGGTGCTTTGTAAGAGAAGATGGAGACACAAAATAAAAATCGTGTAAAAGAAAATAGATAGGCCCTTCGCATAGGGAAGCAGAGATTTGCAGAGGTGCCAGAGCTCAAGCCTTAAATTGAGATATAAAATTATTTAGAGAGGCATGCTTTTCCTGTCAACCACAACGATTGAGAATTCCCAATATCTTCCATGCTAGACAAATTATAGGCAGTTCCCAAACATAAAATAAAGTTTACTTCCTTTTCCACCATTCTTTCACAATCGATGGCTAGCCGCATCGACGGGTGCCTTCCATACCAACACTTTCCAAGGAATTTATTACGATTTTTTCATTTTGGGACTGGGCATCCCTAGTACCTGCCACACTCTTGTGCAATGACAAGTGAATAAACACTCATCTTGAGAATAACATACCTGGCATGGAAAATATTGGCCACCCCCTGCCGCTTCATGATCGGTACAGACACACAAAAATGAAATTCATTTTGAAAATTAGAGTTGGCACATGCAAATTTACTTAGAATGGCATGGAAATACCGCATATAGGTAGGTATGGTGGACTCATATGGCACAACTTTGGGTTTTAGGAGTCGGATGCACAAGCAACATTCTCGCTTAGTACAAATGAAGGCTATCAAATAGATTGAGAAGCGACCAACCAAGAAACGAAAACGATCATAAACAAGCATTTAACATAACTAACACTAAATAATGCACCACAAGTAGGATGTAACTTCATTGATAACTATTGACTTTCGTGCTTGCATAGGGAATCACAAACCTTGACACCAATATTCCTACTAAAGTACAATTACTCACCAACATGACTCACATATTATTATCTCCATATCGCAAAACTATTGCAAGGAATCAAACTTATCATATCCAATGATCAACACGAAAGCTTTTATTATATCCTTCTTAAATATCCATCATGTCGGGTCCAATTTGATAGCTTGTGCAAATTTTCATCACTATTATCAACTCTCAAAATAATATAAGTGAAGCATGAGAGTGTTTGACAAACTACTCCAAAAAGATATAAGTGAAGATCAAATGAGTAGTTAAGTAAATAGGTAGCTATTTGAGGACTCTCTCTCATTTAAAAAGTTCAGATCTTAATTATTTTATTCAAACAACAAACAAAACAAAATAAAATGACATTCCAAGAATAGCACATCTCATGCAAAGAAGTAAAAACTTAGGCTCAACCGATACTAACCGATAATTGCTGATGAGGAAAGGTGGGATGCCTACCGGGGCATCCCCAAGCTTAGATGCTTGAGACTTCTTGTAATATTAACTTGGGATGCCTTAGGCATCCCAAGCTTGAGCTCTTGCACTACAAAAAAAACCACTTCCGTGATGATACGTGTTTGTCATAGTAGGTCACGGTTTCTATCATGCATGTACATCCATGACGATTTTATGACAGAATCAAGATAGTCATACCTGTGCTGTCGTAGAAGTGTTCCATGACATTACCAAATTATCATTACGGAAGTGTCCACTTCCATGACAACAAATCGTGCGTCATAGAAGTTCTTTTGTTAAGCTATCGGGTTCCGATACCCCGTTAACAGCTAGGACCAATGAGGATTTTTCACGTGTAAAATTATCATTGGCTATAACAACCACGTGTGAGCACCCGAAAAGGACAGATGTCAACCGCCCAATGGACAGGAGACACCTATGATACGTTGACACGTGGCAAGGCCCAACAGTGGCCCATTTAGGTTAAAAAGGCTGACCCGGTCAAAATTGGCGGGCTGGCCCATTAACGTCGTGCTTGCAGACGACCCATTCGCAGTTAAGGCCCGTACGGCTATTGTCAAATCGGCCCGTCAAGGGCCCGTCCTAAACTTGTCATCATCGCGTCCCATGGTCACTTCTGGCCTGTTAACCGTCCGCTAAGTATTTGGGACGAATTACGGCACGATGTGTTTCCGGCCTGTTAAAGGTCCTACTTCATTTGGGCCCATTAATTGGCCATTGAAACTTTCGGCCCATAAACGACCGTGAAAGATTTGGGTCATATTCGACCATGTCTGACATTCGTCCTATTAGAGGCCCACTGTAGATTTGATCCACTTCCAGCCTATTGTGATTTTCGGCCTATTAAGGTCGGACAAAATCCATGGGCCATATGTGGCCCAACTTCACATCAGGCCTATTAACAGCCCATCTAAAACTGATACTAGTCAAGCCTGACTGAACTTCCGGCCTGTTAAAGGCCCGTGTAGTAGGTAGGCGCATTTACGGCCCGTCTGAATTTCGGCCTGTGAACGATCCGCATTGTAAGTGGGCACCACGAGCTGAGATACATTTCGGCCTGCTAATGACTAATGGGTTATTCGGCACAATCAGGGCCCAATCTCACTTTCGGCCTATTAAAGGCCCATGTTATTTATGGGCTACAGATGTTAACAACCTATTGTTACTGAGGGCCCAAATTATGTTTAGGCCTGTTAAAGGCCCACTAGGGGCACAGACCTACCGAAAATGAAAGCTTATGCTGATTTAGGCCCAGATATTTTTAGTGGGCTACATGCAAATTACGGCCCATAATCATTTTTAGCCCAATTGTAATGGGCCTAACAAATTTTGGATGTTGGGCTCCTACGAAGCTTTCGGCCAAATACATTACTAAGATAAACCTACACTATACAAAAATAGCATAGTAATTTCTACACTATTTGGTAGCACGATAAATGATGTATCGCAACAAAATAAATTCCATCCATACAACAAAAGGCCCGTTGGCATAAAGTTTACAATCCTTGCAGATAAAATCACCATCAAATGTATAGAAGCACATATTATTTGACCTGAGTGCTAATGTTTCAGGCTATAGAATCTGAAGGAGCTGCATGATCTTCCCCTTTTTTCTGCCATTGCTCTTGAACAAAGAAGCAAATGTATGATAGTCTGGTTTCATCTTGACGACATTTGTCAACCACTATTCTTGTTTCTGAAACAACGTCCGTAAGGGATTGGACTTGTGTCTGGAGCACAGATATATCACTCTGTCTAGCCGGAAGATTTTCTTCAGTAGGCGATTTGGACAAGGATACCTTGAAAACCAACCCAGAATTATGTAGGAAGGTGCTTTTGCATTGTTAGTGGAGAGATACTGACGCACTGCACCAAGAGGTTACATTATGCCTGTGGTAGCCTCGTCACCTTCAGGTAGTTGTGGCTGTTCAATCATTTGTTCCATAGCTTGCTGGAAGTTTGAACTTGTAGATTAGTGTACCAGATAAGTTACTAATGAGACAAAAACAATCAAAGTAGGTTTCAAGTTTATACATAACTTATTTTGGTGAACTACTATAATACATTAGCATGTATTATAGTGCCAACTACATAATAAAATCACTTTTGAAACATATGTGCTTGTAGCATGCCTACTGTATTGTCTATTTCCTCACATTCGTTGACATGTAAGGATAAAGAGACATGGTTTAAAGTAGGATGAACATAGAATGACATCATTAATATCATGGGCAAACAGATATAAAACAAACAGCTATTGTATCATTGTGTGGGCACGTGAACATGACAACTAGATTACAGATCAAGACCAAAAGAATATCGTTCATCTCTTTTAAACCGTGTAAGGTGAAATAATATGTTAAGATAGCTACTTATAAAAGTGAACAGAGTAACTGACATTGGCTGCAAACCAAGCAGTTAAATGAACACGTCACAGTAACAAGCAGTTCAAAGGCAGGAGGAGTAAGGACTTACAACAGTGGCTTGAACTGGTGTGCTCATGCCCTTCATCTTGCTGGTGTGGCAATCCTTGAAGATTTGCACTGCATTCAGTTCAGGTTCTTCTTGGTCCGCACGAGCTTTCCTCTTTATTTGGAATAAGTCAATATAGCTACTATGATAATATGACACGGAAAAAAGACGGAAGCACCAGCTATTTACAAGAGCCTCACAATGTGCAATATAGCTACGAGATCCTGTTGTCTGTTGGAATTTCACTTTAGAACGGTTGGTCTTGTTCTTCAAATATTTAGCCTAGAAGAAGATACACTTGTAAGGCACATACGTAAATACAAGTTCAATATGTGATCTGATCAAATACATATACCCTACCTGATACTTTGGATCAGACCAGTGCTTAACAAGGCTTGTCCAGTCTTCATATGCAATATATTCCACTAGGGATGTTTGGGCGATTTCATTGTTAGCCTTGCCTTCAAAGTGAGTTTTTCTAAGGTGATACCGATACCGTCCCAGCAGACTGAAAAACATGAGTGCATGCTTGTTTAGTTTCATCGTCTTTCAGATCCAACTTGAACCTCATCTGCTGAAAAAAGAATGTTAGTCTTATTAGGAGGAAGCTAGAAAGTATGGGACAGACCAAGACAATATTACAAATTGCGATGAATAACATTACTTACGGATAAATGGTCAAGGAAGGTGTTAAACTGGGTATCGTCTTTCTCATTCCTGTACTGGATCCACGTTGGGAGGATACATGCATGACACCTAACGGCAATGGCTGCCTCTGATACTAACTTGGCGGATTCTGTAGCTTCACGTGGCCTTTTTAAACCTGCCTCAAAATGGATCTCCGTTTGCCTCCTTCAGATTTTGTTAATCTATCAAGCATTATCCCTGATGTCTGTTTCGGCTTGTGCCGTGGTGCTAGTTCAACAACGAATATGGAAAGTGTTAGTGCACATCAAACTATGAGAGTACATATAAAGGAGCATGCAACTGCAACTTGGCTTTGTCAAAGTACCGTCTTGGTGTTGATGCTCATGAGGTTCATCTAATCTTGCCAAGTCCTGTTGTGTTAGTAGTGCTTCGTAAGTAGTGTTAGGTGTGAAGGCAGCTGGGGAACTGGCCAGGTGTGGAGCAAACGAACGATTAACTCGTTGAAATGCCGGTATAGTTGAAGCGGATGCTGCAACTGGTGGAGTGATACGTCTCCAACATATATATAATTTTTTATTATTCCATGCTATTATATTATCTGTTTTGGATGTTGTATATGCATTAATATGCTATTCTATATTATATTTGGGACTAACCTATTAACCTAGAGCCCAGTGCCAGTTCCTTTTTCCCCTATTTTTGAGTTTCGCAGAAAAGAAATACCAAACGGAGTCCAAACAGAATAAAACCTTCGCGATGATTTTTCTTGGACCAGAAGACAACTAGGAGACTTGGAGATGAAGTCGGAGGAGCCTCGAGGCGGGCACAAGGACGGAGGACGCGCCCAGGGGGTGGCGTGCACCCCCACCCTTGTGGGCCCCTCGTGCACCTCCTGGCCTAATTCTTTCGCCAGTATATTCCCTTATATCCCCAAACCACCAGAGGCATCCACGAAAACACTTTTCCACCGCCGCAACCTTCTGTACCCGTGAGATCCCATCTAGGGACCTTTTCTGGCACCCTGCAAGACGAGGATTTGATCATGGAGAGCTTCTACGTCAACTCTATTGCCCTTCCGATGAAGCGTGAGTAGTTTACCACAGACCTATGGGTCCATAGCTAGTAGCTAGATGACTTCTTCTCTCTTTGATTATCAATACCATGTTCTCCTCGATGTTCTTGGAGATTTATCCGATGTAATACTTTTTTTGTGGTGTGTTTGTCGAGATCCAATGAATTGTGGATTTATGATCAACTTATCTATGAATATTATTTGAATCTCCTCTGAATTCTTTTATGCATGATTTGATATCTTTGTAAATCTCTTCGAACTATCGGTTTGGTTTGGCCATCTAGATTGGTTTTTCTTGCAATGGGAGAAGTGCTTAGCTTTGGGTTCAATCTTGCGGTGTCCTTTCCCAGTGACAGTAGGGGCAGCAAGGCACGTATTGTATTGTTGCCATCAGGGACAAAAAAGATGGGTTTTCATCATATTGCTTGAGTTCACTCATCTAGATCATGTCATCTTACTTAATGCATTACTCCATTCTTTATGAACTTAATACTCTAGATGCATGCTGGATAGCGGTCGATGTGTGGAGTAATAGTAGTAGATGCAGAATTGTTTCGGTCCACTTGACACAGACGTGATGCCTATATTCATGATCATTGCCTTAGATGTTGTCATAACTTTGTGTTTTTATATCAATTGCTCGACAGTAATTTGTTCACCCACCGTATTATTTTCTATCTTGAGAGAAGCCTCTAGTGAAACCAATGGCTCCCGGGTCTATTTTCCATCATATATGTTTCTGACCTACTATTTTGCAATCTTTTACTTTTCGATCTATAATCCAAAAATATTTACTTTATTGTTTATCTATCTCTATCAGATCTCACTTTTGCAAGTATCCGTGAAGGGATTGACAACCCCTTTATCGCGTTGAGTGCAAGTTTTTTGATTGTTTGTGCAGGTATTCGGTGATTTGTGCATTATCGCCTACAAGATTGATACCTTGGTTCTCAAATAGAGGGAAATACTTATCTCTACTTTGCTGCATCACCCATTCCTCTTCAAGGGAAAAACCAACGCAAGCTCAAGAAGTAGCAGGAAGAATTTCTGGCGCCATTGCCGGGGAGATTTGTTCGCCTCTCGTTTTCCTCTCCCCCACTTCTAAAACAATTTTTGAAAAGATTTTCCTTTTCTTCGCCTTCTTTCCGTTCGATCTTTTGTTTGCTTGTGTTACTATGTGCCTTCTTTTTGCTTGCATCTTTGCTTGCTAAAAGTTTATGGATCCTCATCCACTTGCTAATATTTTTAAGAGATCCAATTATGATGAACCAATTGCTAGTGAGTTTTGTGCACTAGATTATCTTTATGAAGTTTTGCTTGAAATTCGTGAATCTAAAAATTGTGATGAACAAATTTATGAAGTGATTCATGATAGCTCCTGGAATAAAAGCATGATTGCAATTATTTTACTGTAAATTCTATTGATGTCAAATGTGCTTATAATATGCAAAACCCTAAGCTTGGGGATGCTTATTTTGCTATGTCTACTACTTGGGGCAATGATCATGATTGGGGTGATTCTTCCTATGATATTGAAAATGTATTTAAGCCCCATGATGAATATGAGATTGATAATAATGTTTGCAATAATATTGAAAGTGAGTTTGGAAGAGTGTCAACTTTAGGTCCCACATATTTGGAGAGCGTTCAATCTTATGAAATTTTTGATAAAAGTGGGTTTGGAGACGTCATGACTTTAGTTAATGTTAATCCCACTATTTTGGAAGAGTGTCAACTTCGCATGCATGTGGATTGTCTTGAAAACATTTTATATGACAGCTATTTTGTTGAATTTTCTTATGATCCTCCATGTAATTATTATGAGAGAGGAAAATATGGTTGTAAATTTTTTTCATGTTATTAAATTAACTCTCTTCATGTTAAGATTGCTATCGTCTCTTTCCTATTCCTTGCATATGCTAGTTTTTCCTTTCCTTAATTATTTGTTTGCTTATAAAATACATATCCACAGGAAGTATGTTAGACTTAAGTGTGTTTGTCACATGTTTCATGATGCTCTCTTTGTGCTTCAATTCTTGTCTTTCATGTGAGCATCATTGAAATCTCAATGGCTAGCTTAAAAGGCTTTAAAGAAAAGCGCTTGTTGGGAGACAAACCAATATTTTCCCCTGTTGTTTTACAGTAAATAATTCATCTAGCCTCTGGTTAGATGTTGTTTTGTGTTTTAATAAGTGTTTGTGCCAAGTAAGACCTTTCGGATAGCTTACGGTGATAGTTGTTTTGATCTTGCTGAGAAACAGAAACTTGTGCGCCCAGGAAAATAATTTTCATAATTCACAGAAGCATGATTTTAATCTGATTCTTTTGGCATTAGATTGGTACACAAATTTCTTAGGTTGTCATAATTTTTCAGAATTTTTGGAGTTACAGAAGTATTCGAGAGTTACAGATTACTACAGACTGTTCTGTTTTTGACAGATTTTGTTTTCTATGTGTTGTTTGCTTATTTTGATGAATCTATGGGTAGTATCGGGGGGTATGAACCATGGAAAAGTTGGAATACAGCAGATATTACACCAATATAAATAAAGAATGAGTTCACAACAGTAACAAAAGTGGTTATTTATTTTCTTATACTAACAGAGCTTATGGGATTTTCTGTTGAGTTTTGTGTTGTGATGTTTTCAAGTTTTGGGTAAGGATTTGATGGACTATGGAATAAGGAGTGGCAAGAGCCTAAGCTTAGGGATGCCCAAGGAACCCCAGGGTAATATTCAAGGACAACCAAGAGCCTAAGCTTGGCGATGCCCCGGAAGGCATCCCCTCTTTCGTCTTCGTCTATCGGTAACTTTACTTGAGGCTTATTTTTATTCACCACATGATATGTGTTTTGCTTGGAGCATCTTGTATTATTTTTAGTTTGCCACAATCATCCTTGCTGTATACACCTTTTGAGAGGGACACACATGAATCGTGATTTATTAGAGTGCTCTATGTATTTCACTTATATCTTTTGATCTAGGCAATTTTGCTCTAGTGCTTCACTTATATCTTTTTAGAGCACATCGGTGGTTTTATTTTATAGAAATTTTTGAACTCTCATGCTTGACTTATGTTACTTTGTGAGTTTTTAAACAGCATGGTAATTTGCTTTGGTTATATATTTAGTCCTAATATGATACGCATCCAAGAGGGATGTAATAAAAACTTTCATATAAAGTGCATTGAATAATATGAGAAGTTTGATTCCTTATGATTGTTTTGAGATATGAAGATGGTGATATTAGAGTCATGCTAGTAAGTAATTGTGAATTTGATAAATACTTGTGTTAAAGTTTGTGATTCCTGTACACTACTGCAGGATGCTGCTAACGCGACACTACAATCAGAGACCCTTTGACGAACTTTGTGCGATGCAATAATCGCAAACGGTGGTGGAAAAAACCCATCAAAAAGGTGCAAAATGTTTGCGATGACGGATGCATCAAACACGTTTCAGATTTTAGTTGTGTGTGCGATGTAGGGCATACAATTTAGTTCAATGAACTGTTTGCGATGACGAGGAACAAAACAAATGGGCAGCCAGATGAAGGTGTGTGCGATATACATCATACGGTTCATTCGGATGAACTGTTTGTGATTAGGCAACACAAAAGAAATGGTCAACCAGATCAAGGTGTGTGTGATATACGGCATACGGTTCACTTGGATGAACTCTTTTCGATTAGGCAATGCAACAGAAACGGTTCTACCAGATCAAGGTGTGTGCAATGGAGGGCATACAGTTCATTCCGATAAACTGTTTGTGTTGAGCCAAGAGAACATAAACGTTTCACATAAACAACATGTGTGTAATACGCTGCAAACATCCAATTACATAGGTGGCTAGTACACACATGACATTTCCACACACCAAAGTAAACTATTCCATGCATAATTAACTAGGATAAACGACCATCTGATCATCATCTACTTCTTGTGCTAGCTCGATGTTCCTTCTATGCTAAGTTTCCATTAACTGATGGCATTTTATGAGCACGCAACCGTTTCCCGCCATTTCCTCACCGGTTTACCGCCACCCAGCGATATTGCGCATAAACCTAGGCGGCACGCGACACACGGAGGCAACAAGCGCAACCTGTAGCACATCAACCTTTTCCAAGCATGCCAACCCACCAAAGCGACGCCACTGCCATCAACCTCATCGACGAGGAAAACGAGCAGGCGCCACGGCCCGTGGAGGCCGGGGCGCTCCTCGGCAACACGATGGATAACGCCGTGACGCGCGTCATCGCCAGGGTTGAGCAGACCCTTAGCGCATGGCGCTTCAGCGCCTTGGATCAAGATAGGCATGTCAGCGCTGAGAGGCTGCAGCTTGCCGCACAACATGATCGATGGCACGCCGATACGCTGTAGCTCGCCGCACTGTGAGACCGTTGGAGCACCGCAGAGCGAGTGGCGGGGCGCGCCGCATAGCAAGAGCGGATCCATCAGTGCTTGCCTGCTGTCGACAGGGCGTCGCAACTGGGTACACGTCCCGTCAGTACCCCCATTCCTCGCCAGGAGTGGGCAGAGGCCCTCTGTGTCGTACTTGTACCGGGCGCCCGCCATGCCGTTCGCATGGGTCACGCCGTTCGCCTTGTCCGCGGCCCGCTCTTTGCCAACGCGCTGGTCGGTACGCTTGACCGCCTCCTTGGCCCAGGTGTCCACCTGGGCGCTGTAGAGGAACATGGCCGTCGCATCCTCGAGCTGGTGATCTCTGATGAAATAGCCAACTTGGAGCTCAAGATCACGCTCCAGATGAACCACGAGCGTGTTGACCGCTTGGACGAACGCCTGCACGAGTTCATGCAGAGCTAAGAGCTACCGTAGGCAAGGGCTGCTGATCATGGTCTCATGGACGCATTTTATTTTGTTGAGTCGTTTCAATGTGGATAGGTATGTATTCACAGCAATCATAGTATTGCTCTGTTTATTGCTCTGTTTCAATGTGTGTACTCTGTTTTCCGTTCTTATATGTTCCGTTTCAATGTGTGTATATACGCTTTCCATTCTGTATATGTGGATGATAACAGCTGGATTCAAATTAGTATACAAAAACAGATACAAAATGGAATTCATAATATTATATATATTTTTTTTTTCATTAGTTCATCACGAAATATATATAATATCATCACATATACGTGATGATACTTAACTACTAGGTACAATGCATAAAATTGAAAACAAACAATACTAAAACTAATAGTCTCTCCTGGTCCAGTATTCCGACAACCCCTCGCCAGTAGCTCCCTGGTGCACAGCGACTTCCCACCGCGGAGGCAGTGCTCTGCCTCCTCCGCCTCGCAGCGCTTTACATACCGATCTGCCTCTTGCTGGCGGACGAGTCCGAATGATATTGTCATTTTGTCGGGCGCCCACTGGAGCTCCTCGTCGGTGGCACGCTGGAGCTTATCGGCCCACCCCCACGCAGCGATGAGGCGTCCAGCGCCTTTGACCTTCATCGTGAAGTACCCGTCTTCGTACACCTCCTCCGCACGACGACGCGCCCACCCCCAAAGCTCCACCGCCTCCTTTTTCCAGGCCGCATCACGGGCTTCATAGGCCGCCTAGTACCTAGCTTCCCCCCTTTCCATCTCCTTCTTGAACGCCACTTGCTTTGCTATTTAGCCGGCGGTAGTGACTTCCATACACAAAGATTGTACTAGCCCCAAAACCAATCCAAAGTTGGGGGGTCTGGCGCAACCTCGTCTAGCGGTGCATATTGGTCCTCGTCGCTTCTCTTCGAGTCTGCGTCCTAGGGGCGGCGACTCCTTGTCGGCGCGTGGGTAGACCGGTGGCGCCATGGCAGAGATTTGAGAGAGAGAGAGGGCAAGCGAGGGAAGGATGTAGATGAGAATGCAGGCGGCACGACATGAGCAAGGTAGTATTTATTGGCGGCCGGAATCTAGATCGACGGGAACAGTACTCATGCTGGTCGCTGGAATTTATGAGTATTGTAGTTTGAATTACACATGATTCCCGCAACAAAATCCGTGTGTGAACTTAATAGCTGACGGTTTCCAATACAGAACTGTGTCTTATTAATAACCCCCGCCACTCACCTACCAAACCTTGAGCCGCGAAATAGAGTGCCAATCGTGTGGGGGCCAGTTGTCATGCCAGATCGTTACATTTTCTTTTTGGAACACCAGATATTTACATCGTTTGATGATTGTTTAACTCGCACACAAGTACAGAAAAATATGATTTTTCAAACCGTTATGGTTAGCCGTTGCACGTAGATGTAGTTCAAATTTGAATTACGGTCATTAAATGGCTAGAAAATCACTTAAATGTCTTTAAAAGGTAAAATGACCCATAGAATTTGCCAATCTTTCACATGAAGTTGTAGTAGTGCATGTTAAACGTAGAAAAAATTTGAATGCCGTAAGAGGAAGCTATCTCCCGTTCGTCATCAAACATGCATTGTTCCCTCTCGGAACCACGAGCCTTCTAGTGAGTTGCTCCGGTTTGTGAGGGGTGTGTGTCCAAACTTTTGTCAAACAGGCCAATTTTTTTACCACATCATCTTGGTGGCATGACATTACATCAAGCAAGGTTTCATGTTTTCTGGATCATTTTTTAATTGTTTGGAATTAAAATGTCATGGCACTCCATGCATGTGTCCATGCCGTGAGACCAATATGTTTAAAAATTCCTTCTAATTTACTACACATGGAATTAACTCGCACACAAGCACACAAATATGATTTTTCAAACCATTATGGTTAGCCGTTGCATGTAGATGTAGTTCAAATTTTAATTATGGTCATTAAATGGCTAGAAAATCACTTAAATGTCTTTAAAAGGTTAAATGACCCTTGAAATTTTCCAATTTTTCACATGACAGTTGTATTAGTGCATGTTAAATGTAAAAAAATTTGAAGGCCGTAAGAGGAAGCTATCTCCCGTTCGTCATTAAACATGCACTGTTCCCTCTCGGAACCACTAGCCTTCTAGCGAGTTGCTCCTATTTGTGAGGGGTGTGTGTCCAAACTTTTGTCAAACAGGCCAATTTTTTACCACATCATCTTGGTGGCATGACATTACATCAAGCAAGGTTTCATGTTTTTCTGATCATTTTTATTTGTTTGGAATTAAAATGCCATGGCACTCCATGCATGTGTCCATGCCGTGAGACCAATATGCTTCAGAATTCCTTCTAATTTACTGCACATGGAATTAACTCGCACACAAGCACACAAATATGATTTTTCAAACCGTTATGGTTAGCCGTTGCACGTAGATGTAGTTCAAATTTGAATTACGGTCATTAAATGGCGAGAAAATCACTTAAATGTCTTTAAAAGGTCAAATGACCCCTAAAATTTTCCAATTTTTCACATGACAGTTGTATTAGTGCACGTTAAACGTAGAAAAAAATTAAAGGCCGTAAGAGGATGCTATCTCCCGTCGTCATCAAACATGCATTGTTCCCTCTCGAAACCACGAGCCTTCTAGTGATTTGCTCCGGTTTGTGAGGGGTGTGTGTCCAAACTTTCGCCAAACAGGCCAATTTGTTTACCACATCAACTTGGTGGCATTACATTACATCAAGCAAGGTTTCATGTTTTTCTGATCATTTTTTATTTTTTTGGAATTTAAATGCCATGGCACTCCATGCTTAATTGTGTCATAGCCGTTAGACCAATATGTTTGAAAATTCCTTCCAATTTACTGCACATGGAATTAAATCGCACACAAGTACACAAAATATGACTTTTCAAACCGTTATGGTTAGCTGTTGCATGTACATGTAGTTCAAATTTGAATTACGGTCATTAAATGACTAGAAAATCACTTAAATATCTTAAAATGTCAAATGACCCCTGAAATTTTACAAAATTTGACATGACAGTTGTATTAGTACTACAAATTTTCTCATACATTTAAAACACCATCTGTTGAGGATATAACCATTAGAGTCACCCGCCCAGGAGGGGCCGGGTTACGTCATCGTCACGTGAAGCCCAGTACCAAGCTTGAGGATGGCGGTTCAGTAATGGGCTTAAGACCCGGAGGCGGCTTAAGGCCTGTAGTGATAAACCGCCGTTATGGCAAGATTTGTAGTGTAAGGCAAGGATAGTTAAGAGTCTGAGCCGGGCACTGTTATAAGCCGGCTGGGACTTTGAGAGCCGCTGGGCGTCAACCTCTCTATATAAAGGGACGACCCGGCGGCGGTTGAGGACAGGCAACATTAGATCGATATCCAGGCATAGCGGTTAAGCTCCCTGGTCATCGAAACCCTAAGTAATTCCACCTCAACTGGAGTAGGCTTTTACCTTCACCATAAGGGGCCGAACCAGTATAAATCTCGTGTCCTTTGTCTCGTTTAACCCCTTTAAGCTTCCAAGTTGCGATGGCTCCACGACTAAGTCCTTGCGCGAGGACATCTGCCGTGACAATTCCACGACAGTTGGCGCCCCACCATGGGGCCAGCGCACGGTGGATTTGAGTTCTTGAAGGGCAGCTTCGAAGGGCTCAAGGGATACGCTGTGGGCCGGATGACCAAGAGTCGTCGCGGCAAGCTCTACATCGACGATGCGAGCTGGGGCCCCGACGCCGGCTCAATCGAGTACGGGTACCGGGTCCCCTTGGCGGAATTCATGTTTTCATTGGCAAGATTGGCGAGCCAGGCCCTAAGCCAGACCTCTGCGCCGACCTCATCAAGACGGCTCAGCGTGCGAAACCCGCCCGGACTCTGCCTGCCTTGAAGCATGCTTTTGTGGGATGCGTCCATGGAGGACTCTCGGAAGAATCTGGATCTGGCAATGAGGTGGCCGCTCGCTCTGACGGCGAGTCGTCCACGGATGAGACCAACTCATTATACCAGCTTCAAGATGGCAGGCTCAGGGGTTGTTCCGATGGTGACAGTATTCCGGACCCCTTTGAGCCGCTGAGCCGGGTTGGAATCTTCATGGCCGGCGCACAACCTGTTCAAAACTCTGCCACTAGGGCAGGAGGCCCTGTGCACTCGCCGGCTCAGGTGCTGATGGATCTCACAGACAAGATGACGACACTGTTAACCGCTACAGTCGCCCCAGCGGATCAAGCTCAACATGATGCGGAGGTGGCACAGTTAAAGCTGGATATAGCAAAAGCCAAAGAAGATCTAGCAGCGGAAGGGATCAGGATGGCTGCGGAGCGGGCGGCTCTCGACGCCCAGACTCAGCTGATTCAGGCGCAATCTTCCGGCTCACGATGGATCAGAACGCATCCAATGAGATCATGAGAAGGAGGCATCATAAGGCTCAATCTTGACTCCCTCCGGTTTACGACCCTCGAAACCTCTTCAACACGCCTGGTGCAGGACCCAGTAACCCGCCGGAGATCATGGCACCCGGGGCTGGAACGCCGATTCAGCCACTAATGATGGGGCCTCCCCGTGTGAGCACCACCCTGCCTCAGTACGTGCCAATACCACCGGGTCATTATGCCAACCTGTTGGAAAACATGATCGCCGCAGCGGCGCGACTGGCGGCTCTTCCAATCGAGGGCGACTCCCCAACGGCGGTCGAAACCCGCCGGGTCAGAGAATTGCTTCAGACGGCTCTGGCGCAGCAAGAAGCATACTCATATAGCTGGGACAGGATTCATTCAACCCCTCGTCCGAACCAGAGCCCAAGTTATAGCAGGCACATGGAATCAGCGACCAGCTCAAGCAACGTCCGGCGCCGTAACTTGCCAGCTGGCCACGGCCCGGCGCATAATGAAGCCATTAACATGGTAGACCATGACAGAGCACGACAAGAGGCAGAGCAGGTGGCTCAGTTGACGGCTTACCAGCCACTCCCGGCTTATCCGACGGCTTCTATCGACGCGGGTATATCTATGAGGACTGGAGGTGTCCCATGTCTGGTGCCAGCTCTCCGTAATGAACATCTGCCCAAGGATTTCAAAGGGCCTAGGAAGGTACCTAATTACACGGCTGATTTACAACCCGGAGCATGGATCGAGAGTTACGAGATGGCTATGGAGTTGCTGGAGGTCAGTGAAGCGGCAATGGCCAAGTACTTCACCGTGATGTTAGATGGGACTGCCCGCACTTGGTTGAAAGGACTGCCGCCTAACTCTATCGGGTCATGGGCCGAGCTAAAGGCCCGGTTTATCCAAAACTTCAAAGATACATGTAGGCAGTCTATGTCAATTGTGGATTTGACTAACTGCAAACAGCAAGAGGGCGAGTCTACAACCCATTGGGTTCGCCGGGTCAAAGAGATAATACATTCATCTGATAAGATGGATGCCAGCTCTGCGGTCTTAATGTTGGAGCAGAATTGTCGTTTTGCGCCCCTGAAGATGAAGCTCGGGCGGCTCAAGCGCGATTGCAATGATATGGGTACGCTGATGGTGGCTCTGGTCAAGTATGCCGACTCTGATAGTACCAAGGATCCCGCGTCGGATGATGAAAGGACAGGGAAGGGAAGACGGAATGGCAATGGCAAGGGCCCTCAGCATAACCCGGCGAACCAGGGAGGTAACAAGCGTAAGGCTGATGGCGGTGTGGAGTTTGTGGCCAACGCCAATGCGCAGGGTAACAACCACCGACGTAAGGGGAGACCACGTCCCCGAACCGGCGGGTCAGGCCCGACGCTTGAGCAGTTGTTGAATGAGCCCTGTCCAAGGCATGGCTCTAGGGATAAGCCGGCTACTCATCTATGGAAGGACTGCGCAATCATGAAAGTCTTCAAAAATTCCAACGCTTTTAATGGCAACAATGGGCAGGGCGGCGGCTCAGGAGCCGGCGGCTTTCATGGCCCGGCCGGTGGCTTAAATTCCAACTCTCAGAATTTTCAAGGGGGCTTTAATCAGCAACCTGGCCAGGGTAATTAGCAGCAGCAGTAGGGGGGATACGAGACCAATCCAAAGCAGCTCAATGGTGGACAATATCATGTGTTTACCACCAGTTTGTGCAAGCGGGACCAAAAGCTTCATAAGAGAGCCGTAAATGCTGTTGAGCCGGCGATTCCCCGCTATTTAAGATGGTCTGAGCAGCCTATTTTGTGGAGTAGAGAAGATCACCCTCCACGGGTTGATAATCCGGGTCACCTGGCCTTGGTGGCGGCTCCTCGGGTTGGAGGGTACAAATTCACTAAGGTGCTCATGGACGGAGGCAGCAGCATCAACATCCTCTATTATGAGACCTTCCGTCGTATGGGATTAACTGATAAAAACCTCAGCCAGTCCAACACTGTTTTCCATGGGGTGGTGCCCGGTAAGTCGGCGTACCCAGTCGGTAAGATCGAGCTGGAAGTGGCCTTTGGAGATGAGTACAACTACAGAGTGGAAAAACTGACGTTTGAGGTGGTTAAGATAAGAAGCTCGTACCATGCTCTGTTTGGGCGGCCGGCTTACGCCAAGTTCATGGCGCGGCCGTGTTACGTGTATTTGCAGCTCAAGATGCCGGGTCACAATGAGACCATTACGGTTATGGCAGCCGAAAGATAGCCTTGGAATGTGAGGAAGGTGACGCCGCTTATGCTGAATCTGTTTCTGCGACGGAGGAATTGAAATTTTACAAGGATAATGTTGACCCGGCAGATATGACGTCTTTGAGAAAGTCAACCACGGAGCATGAGCCAGTAATGAAATTTAAGTCAGCTGATGAGACTAAACTTGTTGATTTTATTCCAGGTGACTCATCTCAGCAGTTCAGCATCAGTGCCAATCTGGATCCAAAATAGGAAGGCGCGCTCATCGAGTTCATCCGTGAGAACAGGGACATCTTTGCATGGAAACCTTCTGACATGCCGGGTGTACCTAGAGAACTCGCTGAGCACACCCTCAATATTGATCCGAAATTTAAGCCGGTCAGGCAATTTCTCCGGCGGTTTAATGAGGAGAGGCGGAAAGCCATTGGTGAGGAGGTAGCCTGGCTCTTGGCGGCCTGGTTTATTGTTGAAGTTTTTCATCCAGAATGGTTAGCTAACCCGGTGCTCGTGCTCAAGAAGAACGGCACCTGGCGGATGTGCGTGGACTATACGGATTTAAATAAGGCTTGTCCGGCTGATCCTTTTGCTCTCCCCCGTATTGATCAAATTATTGATGCTACGGCGGGTTGTGAGCGTTTAAGCTTTTTGGATGCTTACTCTGGATACCATCAGATCAAAATGGCAGTTAAGGACCAGGAGAAGACGGTGTTCATTACTCCCTTTGGAGCCTTCTGTTATGTGTCTATGCCTTTTGGGCTCAAGAGTGCACAGGCGACTTACCAGCGTTGTGTGCAGAATTGTCATCATAACCAGATTAGGCGCAACGTTCATGCCTATGTGGATGATATCGTGGTTAAATCCAGAGAGAAGGAGACCTTGATAGATGATCTGAGAGAGACCTTTGATAATCTCCGGGTCTATAAGATGATGCTTAACCTGGCCAAGTGTGTTTTCGGTGTTCCCGCAGGCAAGCTCTTGGGTTTTTTGGTTTCTCACAGAGGCATTGAAGCTAACCCGGAAAAGATCAAGGCAGTCACCTCTCTGGCTAAGCCGGCGTGCATAAACGATGTCCAGCGTCTGGCGGGTTGCATCGCTGCTTTGAGTCGGTTTATAAGCCGGTTGGGTGAAAAGGCCATGCCACTGTACCAGATGATGAAGAAAACAGATGACTTTGGCTGGAATGATGCTGCTGATGCTGCTTTTGAGGATTTGAAAAGACAGCTAGCCGAGCCACCAGTCCTTGCTGCTCCTGTTGACAAGGAGCCTTTATTGCTGTATGTGGCCGCTAACACACGAGCCGTCAGTGTGGCTGTGGTGGTGGAGCGTAAGGAAGCAGGTAAGGAATATCCGGTTCAGCGGCCGGTTTACTATGTCAGCGAAGTACTCGTTGAGTCCAAACAACAGTATCCACATTGGCAGAAGCTTGTTTATGGGGTGTTCATGGCAAGCCGGAAGCTTAAGCATTATTTCCAGGGTCACCCTATCACTGTGGTTAGTTCTGCTCCCCTAGGAGATATCATCCAAAACAAAGAAGCCACAGGAAGAGTTGCTAAGTGGGCTATAGAACTTGGGCCTCATGGTCTAAAATACGTGCCACGCACTGCTATCAAGTCTCAAGCATTGGTGGATTTCATCAACGATTGGACAGAGCTGCAGGTGCCTGAAGAGAAACCGGATAATACATACTGGACTATTCACTTCGACGGATCCAAGCAATTGGAGGGCTCGGGGGCTGGAGTTGTATTAGCTTCCCCTCGAGGTGACAAGTTTTGCTATGTGCTACGGTTGATGTTTCCCTGTACTAACAATGCAGCTGAGTATGAGGCCTTGCTCCATGGTCTTCGGATGGCTAAGGAGATGAGCTTAAGCCGAGTAAGGTGCTTTGGTGATTCAGATTTAGTGGCCCAACAAGTGTCAGGCAAGTGGGATTCCAAAGACCCCCTCATGGCGGCTTATCGCCGCGAAGTTGATGCCATTGCGGGACATTTTCAGGGTTACCAAGTAGAGCACATCGATCGCAGGAAGAACGAGGCGGCTGATGCATTAAGCCGGCTGGGCTCTCAGCGAAAGCCGGTGCCGCCTAATACTTTTTTGGACATTTTGCATAACCCTTCTGTTAAGTTGCCTACAGAGGAAGACTTGGCTGTTCCTGACCCGGAAGCACAGTTGGTGGCGGCTCTCCACATTATCCCAGATTGGACAGTACCATACTTGGCTTACATGACCCGGGGAGAGTTGCCTAAGGATGAAACTTTGGCCAGACAAGTAACCCGGCGGTCTAAGTCAATGATAATTATCAATGGCGAACTGCATCATCGCAGTGTCACTGGAACTTTCCAGCGTTGTGTTTCCCCTGAGGAAGGTCAAGAAATTTTACGTGAGATTCACGAGGGGGATTGTGGCCATCATGCCGGCTCAAAATCCCTCGTGGCCAAGGCTTTTCGTCATGGTTTTTATTGGCTGACGGCTCATGCTCATGCAGAGGACTTGGTCAGTAAATGTGATGGTTGCCAGAGGTTCTCACGACGGGCTCATGTGCCGGCTCAAGAGTTGAGGATGATTCCAATCACTTGGCCGTTTGCGGTCTGGGGGCTTGATATGGTTGGGCCTTTTAAAAGGTCCAAGGATAAGAAGACCCACCTCTTGGTGGCGGTCGACAAGTTCACAAAGTTGGTTGAGGCAGAGCCAGTTAGTAAGTGTGACGCAGCCACGGCGGTTCAGTTCATGAAAAGGGTGATATTTCGCTTTGGTTTTCCACACAGCATTATAACTGACAATGGCACCAATCTATCTAAAGTCGCCATGGAGGAATTTTGTCAACGAGAGCATATTCGGCTCGATGTTTCATCAGTGTCTCACCATCAATCCAATGGCCAGGTTGAGAGAGCCAATCAGGAGATCTTGAAGGGTATTAAGCCCCGGCTTTTGGTCTCTTTGCAATGGACGCCGGGTTGTTGGGTGGAGGAGTTACCTTCCGTGTTATGGAGCATCAACACTACTCCTAACAGGTCTACGGGTTACACACCTTTCTTCATGGTTTACGGAGCTGAGGCGGTCCTCCCTAGTGACATCCGTCATGATTCGCCTCGAGTGGCGGCTTATGTCGAGGTGGATAATGAGCGGGCACGTCAAGAAGCTCTTCACTTGCTGGATGAACAACGTGACGCAGTAGCAGCTCGCTCGGCGATTTACCAGCAAGATCTGCGCCGCTATCACAGCCGCCGGGTTAAGTCCCGGGTCTTTCAGGAAGGTGATTTGGTGCTCCGGCTCATCCAGGATCAAACAGATGCACACAAGTTATCCCCACCTTGGGAAGGGCCCTTTGTGGTCAGCAAGAACTTGCACAACGGGTCATACTACCTTATCGATGTTCGGGAGCACAAAGATTCACGTAAGTCGGAGGAGGAGACTCGTCGGCCGTGGAACATAGCTCAGCTTCGGCCTTATTACACTTGAGCCACCGGCTCTCATAAATGTACATATTTCTATAGCCATGTATATAATGTGATAAATAATAAAGCAGGACCTCTGTCCTTTTTTCCTCCCAAGGTAAATGTATCATGGTTATTTTCATTGTAACATTACATGGTCACTTGGAGGTTGATCCGGCTTATGATCGTATTCGAATCTCGCCGTTAAAAACATGATCACTTGGGGGCTTCCTATTCAAACATAGGTCGTATTCGAACCAAAGAGAACATAGCTGTCGATACCCACTTGATTGGCAAATTGCCGAGCTCATTGGGGAGTTTTTCTTGATCATATTTGAATCATAGTTCAACCCCCTTTGGGAGCCGACGTGGATCGTATTCGAATCAGCGTCGCTAAACAAATCTCAAGGTCATTTGGGGGCTTCCTGTTCAAACATAGGTCGTATTTGAACCAAAGAGAACATAGCTGTCGGTACCCTCTTGATAGGCAGCGCCAAAGCCACTGGGGGCTATATGATTTCATTCGAATCTTAGCTTAACCCCTTTGGGACGGTTCTCTGGTCGTATTCGAATCAGAAGCCCTTAAGTTTCCTGATCTCTTGGATTGCAACAAGTTCTTTTGATCATATCAAAAGTGTTCAAGGTTGGTTCTTATTCCACCGGTTTAACCTTGATTAATAGTATTGATAGCACACAAATAAGCATTTTGGGTGCTGGTAAACCGGAGTTGAGTTCTCAACCTCATTATTCGGGTTACATAAACCGGAAGTGCACTTGAAAGCTCGTTAGGGACTGTTATCTCTAAGATATAATTGCAAGCCAGTTTATTATGACTGTGATTCATATTCCGGGTTATATGTAAGCCGCCTAGGGACTTGCGATTTGTTTTCTATGCAGGACAATTCTAGACAGCTCCTTAAACTTCAGGAAAGCAGAGGATCAAAACATAACCTGGAGGAATATAAAAGGGCAGCTTAAACAGAGTTAAGTGTTGCACACGTGCACGATGGCACGACAAGATTAAGTATTTGACCTATTCTATTACAGGACTCCCCAAGTCCAAAAGGTGAGGCATTGTTTTGAGGCATAACCATGAGCCGCCTAAAAAAATTAAAGTGCCTGTTGGGTTGAAGCTTCCGGCTCATCCCTCTCCGCTCCTCCGGCTGTTCCCATGATCTGGAAGGTTGATGATTTCCAGTCAATGCCGCTCAAAGCTTCAAATTGAGCCTCGTCATCAATTAACCCGGCTGGGTCAACTTCAGGGGCGAAGGTATGCTTGCGAGTTGGCGGAATCAGGCTGACTGCTTCATAGCGTGGTGTTGGGATTCTCTGATTCTCCGCATCATAGCCCGGCTGATATTTGGTAAGATCTGTGTCATTGCCAATCAAAGTGGCCACAGGGCGTACGCTCTTCACACAGGCGGCAGAGTCCTTCTGGTCAAAGGGGGTGCCGTCTTCCTTCAGGCTGGGATACCCAAGGGCGATGTCCGCCGGGTCTAGCTCCGGTAGAAACGCCTTGGCCCGGCTCAGAGCGGCTATGGCTCCGGCTCTTGCAGAAGCCCGCCTCAGCTCTTGGAAGTGCTGAGGAAGTACGGCAAGCCGCCTGAGTACATCTGCCAGGTGAGTGGGAACTTCATTGGACAGAGCCACAACGGCTAAAGCACGTTGTGACCCGGTGTAAAGTTGCTCCACCAAAGGGTAAACCGCCTTCAGCTTGGTCAGCACGCTCTGGTTGAGATTGGAACTTCTGGGACCTGCATTACCAAATCAAGTGAGCTGTTGGCAATTGAGATGTTTATGGGAACTAAACGATGTAAACTGATTAGAAATTTACCAAAGATTGCGGAGACCATCTGAGAGACATGGCGTTTTAAGCCGGATAGCTCGGCGGTTCTCTCAGTAAGAGTGGCCTCCGCTTGTTCGGCTCGGCTGAGCAAAGCAGCTTTTTCATCTGCCCAGGCTTTCCTTTTTGCTTCAAATTTCTTCTTCAGTTTCTCTTGTGCGGATGTACTGAGTTCAAATTTGGAGTTTGCTTTTTGAGTTTCACTTTCCTGGGTCTTCAGGCGGCTCTTCAGATCAGAGATTTCCGATTCAAATTTCTTACAGGCGGCCTGTACAAATTCCGGGTTACAGTTAAGGTGATTATAATGCAATATTAAGTCCCAAGCACTTTGCAAGCAAAGGCACTTGACACTTGGGGACTAATCTATGCTGAAAGGCTCTATCTACAGTGCCGGGTCATGAGAGTAAGTCCCAAGCACTTTGCAGGCAAAGGTACTCGGCACTTGGGGGCTAATGTGTAAAGTTGCTCAACTACTTGATTAAAACATAAGGTAAAAGACCGGTTCACCTAGGCTGTTTAGCCCGGCCCTTGAGTGTTACCAGGTAAGCCGGTTTTCTTGCAGTAATTATTAAGCCAGTATTAAGTCTACAACATATTCCATCATAAGTAATAGACTTGGGGGCTGGCATGGTAAGGATGACTATGAAGTAAGCAAGGGAGTCGTACCTCAGATTTTTGCTGTATTTGCTTCACCATGTCAATCTCCAGGTCCCGGCTGTTGTGCACTTGACCAATATAGCTAGCGACAATATCTCCAATGATCAGATTGACATAGTTAGTAATGGCCAGCCTGGCTCTGCGGCATTCCAGAAGTTCCTCCTTGCCAGAGCACCTAGCCAGTACGGTGGGTCTTCCTGGTTCAACAAATTCGGTCCGGGTAATCACCACATCCGGGTCATCTGGATGAGCCGGGCTGGGGATCTCCGGGTTATCAGAACCCTCCATAACTTGCTCGTCAGATGGGGCAGTGGTGGTTTTTGGAGCTGGTGCAGACGGCGGCTTAGGGGCAGAGGCGCTAGGTTCAGTCAAGACCGGCTCTTCGACCGGTTTACTTTTCTTCGCCCTCTTGCTGGGCTTTAGTTGTATACTAAAAGTCAAAGGGTTAGTGCAAAAACATGAGTAAGATAAGCACAAAAGAAGCTGGCTATCATTACCCGGGTGCGGTTTTGAAGGCCGGCAAGCTAGATTGCATGGAGTCACCGGAGGAAGGTGAAGTTCCCTGACAGTTTGAATCAAAAGAATTGAGTGGTTGACGAGTGATGCCCGCCAAAGGATGAAAAGGATATAAGTCGGAGATAACCTCGGTCCGGCGCTTCCTTGATGCTTCAGGTAAGCCGGAGGAGAGGTCTGCATCCTTGTTGGTCCGGGTTTGCCTCCGGCTCTCATGAATCTGTCGCTTCAAAAGAAATTGAGGATCTTGATAAGCTAAAGGATGTGAAAATCTTACTTTCCGGGTTACTCTTCGGACTTTCAGCCTTGGCAAGGGCTTCGAGCCGGAGGAAAGTATAGTTACCTCTTCAATCACCGGGTTACTCGCTTCAGTATCCTCCTGCTGATAATCAGTGTCAGTAAGATGGTTAAAAAAGGAGCCTAAAGAATCAAGGGCTACCTCTGACTCGGAGGTGTCATCCAGGTGAAGCAGGTCCGAGGCGCTAGGCTTACTCCCCTTCTTGCGGGGAGCGGCTCTCCTGGCGGCTTTTTTAGCCTTCCTGGCTTTTTTAGCAGCCTCATGGTCATACCTGACCTTCCAGAACTTATCATTAGCCTGAAAAATACAACAAAGGTTTCTTGAAGTTAAGACAAAAATTGTTAAAATGAAAAGTAAGGTGTTCAGGTCAACGGCTTATCGCCGGGGCCGGGTTAGCCTTGCAGAAGGGACTTAAGCCTGTCCTCCCGCAGTCTGCTAAGCTCTCGTTCAGAAGAGACTTGGTCATGTCATCAATGACGTCCTCAGGTAAGTCGTTGGGGCTGTGCCGAAGAGGATCATCATTCCGGCCCGTGTAATCACACATTAAGCCGGGGCGGCGGCTTAGAGGAATTACCCGCCAAGCAATCCAGACCCGAACCAGATCAACGCCGTTAAGGCCGTTTCCCAGAAGAGCTTTGATTTTGTTGATGGTGGGGATAAGTGGTTGATGCTCAGCTTGAGATAATTTGTCTGGCAGGGGGTGATTTGATTCCAGACGAAGGGCGCGAAAGCCGGGCAGAGGGTTCTCATCAGCCGGAGAAGTATCTTCGCAGTACAACCATGTCTGGTTCCAGTCCTTTGGGTGGCTTGGCAGCTCTGCATAAGGAAAGAGACAATCTCTCCTTCGTTGGATTGAGATTCCACCAAGTTCCAAGCTAGGCCCGTTGGCACATTCATTCTGGCGGTTCAGGTAAAATAACTCCCTAAAGAGTAGCAGGCTGGGTTCTTCTCCAAGGTATACCTCACAGAACACTTGAAAGTTACAAATGTTCGACACGGAGTTGGGTCCAATGTCTTGAGGTCGCAGATTGAAAAAATGCAGAACATCTCTGAAGAATTTTGAGCCAGGAGGAGCAAAGCCCCGGCACATGTGGTCAGCAAATATAACAACCTCTCCGTCCTTTGGTTGAGGTCTCTCTTCGGACGGGTCAGGAGCACGGTAGGACATGACCTCCTTCTTAGGCAGGTAACCCGTTTATACGAAGTCATCTAAGGTGCTATCAGTAACGTTGGATCTCACCCAATTGCACGTAATGGGCGCCTTGGGAGCCTTGGGCGGCATTGTGGAAAATGGAAGCCTATGACAAAGGAAAATTTCCGGTTCAAACTTAAGCCGGAGAAAGATTTCAGTTCAGTATTCAAGACGGCGGTTTATGAAGGGGCCTAATGATATATGACTAATTGTGTCAGGTTATCTAAGCCGTCGTGGATATTATAAGCAGTTTAAGCTATTTAACTCTATTATTAGTAAGCCGGAAATTTCACAAATCATGGCCTCTTTTAAGCTGGCGATATGAGCCGCCATGGCTAACAGATGCAGTTTTTTGACTAAGTGTTGCATAAACAAGTTTCACAGATTGTAGGGATTACTTTGGATCAAACGATCGTCCAGAAAGGAAAAATTTCTAGACCTAAAAACTGATACAGAGAAGTTCATAAGCTCTAAAAGAGGTCTTTTTGCGGGCGAAAGGGATCTACTAGCATAAAAATGGGTGAGAAACTACTACCGCAGGGAGTCTGTACCGTTTTCGGATCAAAAGGAACCTCGGTGGCGGAACTGTGAAGAAATCGAGATGAAACTACGAAGAACAGGGAAGAAGCATGGAACCCTAATGCGAATCTACTGTACGGGGTAGCAAGGGCTTACTGGTGCCGATGAGCAGCGGAGGTCGCCGCCGTTTTTCTGGACCCGTTCAGGATGATGCAGTGGCCAAGGCTGAGGAAGACGAGGGGCGCAGCGGCGGCGGCGGAGGTCGAGCTCTGGGGCGTCAGAGGAGGAAGATGATGGATCGAGAAGAGTGATGAAAGGCTTATGGGCCGGGCCTATTTATACGGGACGGCTCGTAAATGGGCGCGGGAAACGAGGAGGCTGAAGACATGATTAACTTGCCGCAGAAATGCCTCGGTTTTCGGGATGGTCATTAAGATAAGATCCGTTGGGATATGACAGAATAAAAAAAATGAATTTAATGGAAGATGACGTCATGGCGGGTTACCAAGAATCCAGAAGATGACGTCACGGCGGGTTATAACCTTCGCACAAGCAGAAGCCGGAAGATTTTGAAGATTGACATGAACCGGTTCAAATCAATCTGGGGCCTAATGTTGAGGATATAACCATTAGAGTCACCCGCCCAGGAGGGGCCAGGTTACGTCATCGTCACGTGAAGCCTAGTACCAAGCTTGAGGATTGCGGTTTAGTAATGGGCTTAAGACCCGGAGGCGGCTTAAGGCCTGTAGTGATAAACCGCCGTTATGGCAAGACTTGTGGTGTAAGGCAAGGATAGTTAAGAGTCCGAGCCGGGCACTGTTATAAGCCGGCTGGGACTCTGAGAGCCGCTGGGCGTCAACCTCTCTATATAAAGGGACGACCCGGCGGCGGTTGAGGACAGGCAACATCAGATCGATGGCCAGGCATAGCGGTTAAGCTCCCTGGTCATCGAAACCCTAAGTAATTCCACCTCAACTGGAGTAGGCTTTTACCTTCACCATAAGGGGCCGAACCAGTATAAATCTCGTGTCCTTTGTCTCTTTTAACCCCTTTAAGCTTCCAAGTTGCGATGGCTCCACGACTAAGTCCTTGCGCGAGGACATCTGCCGTGACAATTCCACGACACCATCCGTTGCCACTTTACTCGAAATTCGTCTTTCACAGGTAATAAAAAATATCCCCAACATCACACACAGTTTCTTTTGTAGGAATCGTTTGCGATGAAAATTTCTGGGTCTATTTATGTCTTCCTCCTTAAGCTTCGCCGGCTTGTCTGCTCCAGTGCCAGCAACCACCGAATCCACGAATCCCGATCCCCATTCCCGCACCCCCTTCTTGCAAAGATGATGCCGTGGAAACGCTACATGAAGGACCGTACGATGGCCGCGTCGTCCCCGAGCGCGGCCGCCTGCGCTGAGAGCGTGGCCGCCTACGCCGAGAGTGCCGCCGCATCCGCCGAGAGGGCGTCCGCGGCAGCTGACAGGGCAGCTGTGACAGCCGGGACGACTGCGGCTTCTCCTGTGATGGCGGCTGCAAACGCCGAGAGCGCTCGAGCTGCCGTCCGCTTCGCCGATGTCGCCCTGGCCCAGATCGAGGTCATCCATGCCAAGATCGAGGATGCACACGCCAAGATATTCCAGGCCACCTCGGAATCCAGCATGCAACCCATGTCCAAAAAGGCGGCGGTGGCCATGGAGCACCTGCTTCCTCATGAGATCGCCGAGCGGGAGCTGGAGATGCAGGAGGCGGCGGAGATCGAGGAGCGCCGGGAGGAGGAGTTGCGCGTGGCTGAGGTCGAGGTAGAGAAGAGTCTGTACATCAAGGAATCGGCGGTGGAGTACCAACGCAAGCTCTGGCGCAGCCACTACTATGAGTACTACAACCTTGAGGGCGGCACCGAGGACGAGGACGAGGAAGCGGTCGACTTCAGCAAGGGTGACGTGGAGTCCACCAACGACGACATTTCGCCAGGACAAGTCATCGACGTCTCATCTCACACCAGCGATGCATAGGCCGGCGCGGTGGCAGATTTGTTAAAATTATGCGTACTTAGGCTTGGTTTTTAGTGCTGGTCATTTGTTAGGGCAATGTTTAGGTCAACTGGCTCTGTTTAATTACTAAAATTGCTTGATTCAGTAAGTGTGGTCTGTGTGCTATACGCTCTTTTGTGTGCCCAACTTAGCAAGCGATGTTAAATTATGCAATGACGTACCCAGGGAAATTTCCACCAAAATTTGAATTATCAAACTCATCCCATGCGCGTAAAGCTGAAGAATCGTTTGTGATGCACACAATCGTTCAAAGTGAATGGTGTCCGGCGGCACCGCGCGCAAAGTTTCCCTCCACATTTTGAAATTTTTGGCCTACCGCCAAAATATCTACCCCCGCCCCCTCCCCCCTTCCCCACCCACTTTTTTCCCCGACCACAAGTCACATTTTCCATGTTTCCTCCTTCTTTCTTTCTTTCCTTCCTAATCTATAGCCGCTTCCTTGCTCTCGTCGTCTCGCATCCTACCGTCGGTGTTGGGGATATGACTATTAGGTATGACCCGCCCAGGAGGAGCTGGGTTATACCTATGGCGGTTCATCAATACGAAGCCCATGAGGATATTGAAGATGGTAGTTCATGAAGCAAGGGCCCAAGGCCCAAGGGCGACTTAAGGCCCATAGGGGTAAACCGCCAAATGTGTATGACTTATATTGTAAGCCAAGTATCTTTACTCACCGAGCCGGACACATTGTCTATGAGCCGGCCGGGACTCTGTGAGCCCCTGGGCGTCAACCTGTGTATATAAAGGGATGACCCGGCGGCGGTTCATGGCAAGAAACAAGAGATCGAAAGCAAGGTCAAGCGTATTCGCTCCCTGGTAATCGAGACATAAGCAATAGCACCTCAAACTGGATTAGGCCTTTACCTTCACCGCAAGGGGCCAAACCAGTATAAACTCTCTGTGTCCTTTGTCCCGTTTAACCCCTTTAAGCTAACCTAGTTGCGATGGCTCCATGACTAAGTGCTCACACTAGGACATCTGCCGTCACTATTCCACGACAGTTGGCGCCTACCGTGGGGCCAGCGCACGATGTTTTCGAATTCTTAAAGGGCAGCTTCAAAGGAATCAAGGGATACACGGTGGGCTGGATGACCAAGAGTCATCGTGGCAAGCTCTACATCGACGATGCAGGTAGGGGCCCTGAGGTCGGCTCAATTGAGTACGGGTACCGGGTCCCCTTCGGTGGAATTCACGTCTTCATCGGCGAGCCGGGCCCTGAGCCAGACATCTGCACCGACATCATCGAGACGGCTTAGCGTGCACGACCCTCCCGAGTTCAGCCCGCCATGAAACGTGCCTTCATGGGACTCATCCATGGGGAAGAATTTGAGGGAGGATCCATGTCTGGTGGTGAGACGACCATCTATTCTGACGGTGAGTCATCCACGGGCGAGACTACTTCATTGTATCAATTGCAAGATGGCAGGCTTGAGGGCTGTTTCAATGGCAACAGTATTCCGGACCCCTATGTGCCGCCAAGCAGGGTCACAATCTTCATGGCCGGTACACAGCCTGGGCAGAATTCTTCGACTGCGGGAGCAATGGTTTCCGGTTCAGTAACGGCGATGGCAGCTGGGGCAGGAGGCCCTGTGCGCCCGTCGACTCAGGTTTTGACTGATTTGCTAGACAATCTAACAGCCTTGGTAATAGTGGTGGTTAACCCGACGAATCAAGTTCAGCATAATGCGGAGATTGCAAAGTTGCGTGATGAGATAGCGCAGGCCAAGGAAGACCTGGCGGCGGAGAACGCTAGGATGACTGCAGAGCGAGCTATTTTGGATGCTCAGGCACAGCGGATCCAGGATAATTCCATCCGGCTCTTGTTGGATCAGAACGCTTCAAACGAAATCATGAGGAGGAGGCACCGGAGTCGTTTGCCGCCGTTTGACGAGGCAAGGAACCTCTTTTGCATGCCTGGAGCGGGGACCAGTAACCAACCAGAGATAAACCGGGTTGATGCGCCTGGGAAACAGAGCGACAGCTCAACCGCGCACGACGGAGCCACCTCGTCTAAATAATACACCGCCTCAATATGTCCCGACACCACCGGGTTTGTCGGTGTACAAAAGAAGGGGCGCACCTTTCACTACAAAAAAAGACACATCCGTGACATTTTGGGCCGAACGAATTTTTTTTTCTGTCATACATATGACACTTCTATGACGATAAATGTGACAAAACCCGGTATCATCATAGATGTGGTGGGCTCCTACTTCTATGACAAAAAATCATGATAGAAAATGGGCTTTTCGTCCTGGGCGGGCCGGAGACGCAGCTGCATGACATTCTTTGGGCCGTCCATGACGGAAAAAACCGTGGTAGAAGCGAGGGCGAGGAAAATTTCGGGGAGTTCCCGGTTACGGTGGGATGTCGGGGGCCGAGCGATGCGCGTTTCTCTCATACACGTACGCGCGTGTGTGCGAGGCGTTGGGCTCTAACTGAACCCGAGCGATTGCACTGCAGGCTACGCGTTACTGAACCCGAGCGATCGATCGATGGCTATTAACTGAACCCGATCGAGCGATTCCTTCGCTACTGCTACTAACTAAAGCCAATCGATTGGATGAACAGTGAGCGTTGCGGGGGGGGGGGGGGTGGATGAACAGTGAGCGGTGGCGTTGCCTCTAGATGAACAGGACCCCGTGGTGTGGTGGGCTGGATGAACAATAGACGGTGGAGGGGTGCCCGTGGAGGGGTGGTTGAACAGGACCCCGTGGTGTGGAGGGCTGGATGAACAGTAGACGGTGGAGGGGTGCCCGTGGAGGGGTGGTTGAACAGTAGCCGGTGGAGTAGCGTGCGGTGGAGGCTGGATGAACAGGAGCCCGTGGAGGCTGGAGGAGGTCGACGGTAGCCCGTGGAGGCTGGAGGAGGCCGACGGTGGAGATGAACAGTATCCCGTGGAGTCCCGTTTTGCGGTACGCCACACCCCTCCCGATGAACATGACCCCCGTTTCGACCGTAGGAGGTCTGTTTCGTCGGTTTTGCGGTACGCCACACCCCCTCCCGATCAACAGGACCCCCGTTTCGACCGTAGGAGGTCCGTTTCGTTCGTTTTGCGGTACGCCACACCCCTCCCAATCAACAGGACCCCCGTTTCGACCGTAGGAGGTCCATTTCCTCCGTTTTGTCGTACGCCACACTCCTCCCGATCAACAGGACCCCCGTTTCGACCATAGGAGGTCCGTTTCCTCTGTTTTGCGGTACGCCACACCCTTCCCCATGAACACGACGCATTCTGTTGCCTCCCCATGAACACGACGCATTCCGTTGCCTCGCCATGAACACGACGACGACGCTGTTTCTCCGTTCCAACCCAGCCATGTACACGAGCCCTCGCCGTACGTATGCGCGAGTAGGCGTTCGAGACCCTGCCCGTATGTACGTACGTGGCCCTATTTTCTTTCTTGCACCCTGGCCACTGTACGGATGTGTACAAGCTACGTGCACACCTCTACTACGACACGTACACGCCTCTACTACGACACGTGCGCGCCTCTACATCGACCAGTATATATGTACGTACACGTTCGCGACCAGAATGACAACGCTACGTATGCTTCGACCAGGTGGGTCCTGACTGTCAGGCACTTCCTTGCCTGCGAAGATGTAGCTGGTGGGTCCCAGCAGTCAGGGGGGTGAATCGTTTTGGTTTTTTTTGCCCGGACGCACTTCCTTGCATGCGAAGATCTAGCTTGTGGGTCCTAGCAGTCAGGGGGGCGAATCATTTTTTTTGCCCGGACGCACTTCCTTGCGTGCGAAGGTGTAGCTGGTGGGTCCCAGCTGTCAGGGGGAAACGTTTTTTTGCAAAATACGGTGGCCCGTCCGGTGGGTCCCTGCTGTCAGGTGGAGGAATCATTATTTTCCGCGTAATAAGGAGACACTTCCTTGCTGCCGCCGTGGACCCAGCTGTCAGCCTCTTGACGTACAGTCCACGTCCGATGGAAGTCGTTCCTTGACCACGTTGACCACGCCGCGCCGAGAGCACCAGGGCGGTGGACGATGGCGAGGCCTAGGAAGGGGACGACGCGGAGCCGGTGAAGACGCGGCAGTGGATGCCCACGTGGAGAGGAGTATGAGGGTTCACTCGTTCGGCTGCGGTGTGAGGCTGCTGTCGCCGCAGGGCCTGGCCAGCGGTGGGAATAGTAGGGGGCGGTGAGGCCTCCGCGGCACCACAGCCGGCCACGGGAGGCAGGAGCAGGCGGCACGACCGGCGCTGCTTTGGGTGGCTAAAGAAAGAAGACTAGAGGTTGAAGAAGCACTACGGCCGTTGGATGGACATCGTACGGTCACACGAGCTAGAATCGTTCATATTGACTAAGTTGACAAAGCCCTCCGTCCCCGTCAACTTAGTAGGCCCACAAGTCAGCCTCCCACCAAGGTGGTCCCAGCTAGCAGGGGGAGTATTCATTTTTTTGTGCGTAATAAGGAGGCACTTCCGGTGGGTCCGAGCTGATAGCGGGGGGGGGGGGGCGTTTTTTTCGCGAAATACGGTGGCCTGTCCGGTGGGTCCCAGCAGTCAGGGGGGAAACGTTTTTTTCACGAAATAAGGTGGCCTGTCCGATGGGTCCCCGCTGTCAGGTGGAGGAATAATTATTTTGCGCGTAATAAGGAGGCACTTCCTTGCGGCCGCCGTGGACCCAGCTGTCAGCCTCTCCACGTACAGTACTCTTCCGATGGAAGTCGGTTGTTGACCACGTTGACCATGCCGCGCCGAGAGCACTAGGGCGGTGGACGACGGCGAGGCCTAGGAAGGGGACGACGCGGAGCCGGGGAAGACGCGGCAGTGGAAGCCCGCGCGAAGAGGAGTATGAGGGTTCACTGGTTCGGCTGCGGTGTGAGGCTGCCGTTGCCGCAGAATAACAGGGGGTGTGGGTGAGTGGAGGGATGGCCTGGCCAGCGGTGGCAGTAGTATGGGGGCGGTGAGGCCTCCGCGGCAGCACTGCCGGTCACGGGAGGCAGGAGCAGGCGGCACGACCGGCGCTACTTTGGGCGACTGGACCAAGAAGACCAGAGGTTGAAGAAGCACTACGGCCGTTGGATGGACATTGTACGGTCACTGAAGCTAGAATTGTTTATATTGACTAAGTTGACAAAGCCCTTGGTACGCTCCAACTTAGTAGGCCCACAGGTCAGCCTCCGAACCGGTGCGCCCCAGATGTCAGGGGGAGGAATCATTTTTTGGGCAACCGACGCTAAGAATATCCGAGATTGAAGAAGAAGCACGACATCCGTTGGATAGACATCCAACGGCCACTGCTGCTAGAACCGTGTGTTGACTATAATAAGTTGACAAAGCCTTGCATACGCGTCAACTTATTTTATTAGGGGACGCGTCACTTAGTAGGCCCACAAGTGTGTGGCAGAGAACTTATAGCCCATTTGCGTTCTGTAAGAATGTACAGCCCATTTTGAATTCTAATGGAATTTACAACAGCCCATTTACAGTTTGTTAAAAGTACAGCCCATTTTCTAGCTAGGACAACGATTAAAAATTTCAACCAACCGTTGAAGACAGAATTCAATAAAATTTCCCACATTTTCATGGGATCCGAAATATTTTTATCCCAAAATTTCTAGTCAGATTAAATATAAATATGTATTACGTAAAAATCCAATGAAACATTGCGTGCGCAACAATGAAAATTTAAGATTTTCAAAATCCATAAATAATATTTTATAAACTAATTTCGTGTTTGGTGCATTTTTTTATAGTTACTGCCCAGTTTTTATAATTACATCCCATTTATTATTTTTTAAAGCCCATTTTTCTGTTAAGCCTAATGCATCCCTCCTAGGAAAGAATTGCAGCCCAGCAGGGCGGAGAATAACAAGTTGACCTTGCCTGGGTATTCCTCAAAAAGACGTATAGCTGGGCTAGCCATTTTCATCTTCAAAAAATTAGTATCTGGGCTGGATATCTGGCCTGGGCTAGACGGGCCACAGCCCACCCAGTTAATACCCTGCTCTCCTCTGAAGAACAGCGAAATCATCGCCAAGAAAAACTCTGTAGTGCTCACGCCTCAAAAACACAAATACTGCTCGAGCTGCTTGGTCCCAGCTGTCGGCCACACCTTGTGCAATTCTCTCGTTTATATTGACTACATAGGTTGACAATGGTGTGGGACCGTGATGTCAGGAAACCAGGAGAAAGCAAAAAAAATAGTTGTACATAATAAGGAGGCACTTGCGTACGTACGGCTATGGCCCTAGTGGGTCCCTAGTTTCATCCAGTCAAAATAAAGTCATATCCTGAATCCTCATCTTCGTTGACGATGTTAACGGCGAGTGCAACAACTCGAAGGACAACGGAGAGGGCCTCGCGGGCCCTACGGATGGTCTGATACAGCGCCTGCTGCTCAATCAGGAAGCCAGGATCATCGGACACCTATGAGCACCTTCGAGAAACTGAGACGGCATGAAACGGTAAGGCCGCGCTTGGGAGCTCTGGTTTATTTCAAACCTGTATTAACATAGAAGTGTAATTTACTCGTCATTGGAAACAACGCGTAAAATACAAGTGTAATGAAACCGAGGGCCCGAGGTCTATAAGTAAAACCGGCGGGTTACGCATGTAATTTGAGAGACCAGTGTATATTTTACGAGCACTGCTATATGGACGACATTACCAGATGATACATGCATGACGTGCGTGTTGGGGAACGTAGTAATTTCAAAAAATTTCCTACGCACACGCAAGATCATGGTGATGCATAGCAACGAGAGGGGAGAGTGTTGTCCACGTACCCTCGTAGACCGAAAGCGGAAGCGTTATCACAACGCGGTTGATGTAGTCGTACGTCTTCACGATCCAACCGATCAAGTACCAAACGCACGGCACCTCCGAGTTCTGCACACGTTCAGCTCGATGACGTCCCTCGAACTCCGATCCAGCCGAGTATTGTGGGAGAGTTTCGTCAGCACGACGGCGTGGTGACGATGTTGATGTTCCACCGACGCAGGGCTTCGCCTAAGCTCCGCAACGGTATTATCGAGGTGTAATATGGTGGAAGGGGGCACCGCACACGGCTAAAATATCGTATATCAAGTGTGTCTAGAGGTGCCCCCTGCCCTCGTATATAAAGGAGCAAGGGGGAGGCCGGCTGCCCTAGGCGCGCCAAGGAGAGGGGGGAGTCCTCCTCCTAGTAGGAGTAGGACTCCCCTTTCCTAGTCCAACTAGGAAAAGAGGGGGGAAGGAAAGAGAGGGAGAGGGAGAGGGAAAGAGGGGCTGCGCCCCCCTCTCCTAGCCAACTAAGATTCCTCATGGGAGGGGGCGCGCCACCTCCTGGCTCCTTCCCTCTCTCTCCCCTCAAGGCCCACTAAGGCCCAATACTTCCCCGGGGTTTTCGGTAACCCTCCGGCACTCCGGTTTTATCCGAAACTTCTCCGGAACACTTCCGGTTTCCGAATATAGTCGTCCAATATATCAATCTTTATGTCTCGACCATTTCGAGACTCCTCGTCATGTCCGTGATCACATCCGGGACTCCGAACAACCTTCGGTACATCAAAACATATAAACTCATAATATAACTGTCATCGTAACTTTAAGCATGCGGACCCTACGGGTTCGAGAACTATGTGGACATGACTGAGACACCTCTCTGGTCAATAACCAACAGCGGGACCTGGATGCCCATATTGGTTCCTACATATTCTACGAAGATCTTTATCGGTCAGACCACATAACAACATACGTTGTTCCCTTTGTCATCGGTATGTTACTTGCCCAAGATTCGATCGTCGGTATCTCGATACCTAGTTCAATCTCGTTACCAGCAAGTCTCTTTACTCGTTCCGTAATACATCATCTCGCAACTAACTCATTAGTCACAATGCTTGCAAGGCTTATAGTGATGTGCATTACTGAGTGGGCCCAGAGATACCTCTCCGACAATCGGAGTGACAAATCCTAATCTCGAAATATGCCAACCCAACAAGTACCTTTGGAGACACCTCTAGAGCACCTTTATAATCACCCATTTACGTTGTGACGTTTGGTAGCACACAAAGTGTTCCTCCGGTAAACAGGAGTTGCATAATCTCATAGTCATAGGAACATGTATAAGTCATGAATAAAGCAATAGCAACATACTAAACGATCGGGTGCTAAGCTAACGGAATGGGTCAAGTAAATCACGTCATTCTCCTAATGAGGAGATCCCATTAATCAAATGACAACTCATGTCTATGGCTAGGAAACATAACCATCTTTGATTAACGAGCTAGTCAAGTAGAGGCATACTAGTGACACTCTGTTTGTCTATGTATTCACACATGTATTATGTTTCCGGTTAATACAATTCTAGCATGAATAATAAACATTTATCATGATATAAGGAAATAAATAATACTTTATTATTGCCTCTAGGGCATATTTCCTTCAGTCTTCCACTTGCACTAGAGTCAATAATCTAGATTACACAGTAATGATTCTTACACCCATGGAGTCTTTGTGCTGATCATGTTTTGCTCGTGGAAGAGGCTTAGTCTACGGGTCTGCGACATTCAGATCCGTATGTATCTTGCAAATTTCTATGTCTCCCACCTGGACTAAATCCCAGATGGAATTGAAGCGTCTTTTGATGTGCTTGGTTCTCTTGTGAAATCTGGATTCCTTTGCTAAAGCAATTGCACCAGTATTGTCACAAAAGATTTTCATTGGTCCCGATGCACTAGGTATGACACCTAGATCGGATATGAACTCCTTCATCGAGACTCCTTCATTCGCTGCTTCCGAAGCAGCTATGTATTCCGCTTCACACGTAGATCCCGCCACGACACTTTGCTTAGAACTACACCAACTGACAGCTCCACCGTTTAATGTAAATACGTATCCGGTTTGCGATTTAGAATCGTCCGGATCAGTGTCAAAGCTTGCATCAACGTAACCACTTACGATGAGCTCTTTGTCACCTCCATAAATGAGAAACATATCCTTAGTCCTTTTCAGGTATTTCAGGATGTTCTTGACCGCTGTCCAGTGATCCACTCCTGGATTACTTTGGTACCTCCCTGCTAAACTTATAGCAAGGCACACATCAGGTCTGGTACACAGCATTGCATACATGATAGAGCCTATGGCTGAAGCATAGGGAACATCTTTCATCTTCTCTCTATCTTCTGCAGTGGTCGGGCATTGAGTCTTACTCAATCTCACACCTTGTAGTACAGGCAAGAACCCTTTCTTTGCTTGATCCATTTTGAACTTCTTCAAAACTTTGTCAAGGTATGTGCTTTGTGAAAGTCCAATTAAGCGTCTTGTTCTATCTCTATAGATCTTAATGCCTAATATATATGCAGCTTCACCGAGGTCTTTCATTGAAAAACTCTTATTCAAGTATCCCTTTATGCTATCCAGAAATTCTGTATCATTTCCAATCAACAATATGTCATCCACATATAATATCAGAAATGATACTGAGCTCCCACTCACTTTCTTGTAAATACAGGCTTCTCCAAAAGTCTGTATAAAACCAAATGCTTTGATCACACTATCAAAGCGTTTATTCCAACTCCGAGAGGCTTGCACCAGTCCATAAATGGATCGCTGGAGCTTGCACACTTTGTTAGCTCCCTTTGGATCGACAAAACCTTCCGGTTGCATCATATACAACTCTTCTTCCAAAAAACCATTTAGGAATGCAGTTTTTACATCCATTTGCCAAATTTCATAATCATAAAATGCGGCAATTGCTAACATGATTCGGACAGACTTAAGCATCGCTACGGTTGAGAAGGTCTCATCGTAGTCAATCCCTTGAACTTGTCGAAAACCTTTCGCAACAAGTCGAGCTTTATAGACAGTAACATTACCATCAGCGTCAGTCTTCTTCTTGAAGATCCATTTATTTTCAATGGCTTGCCGACCATCGGGCAAGTCAACCAAAGTCCATACTTTGTTCTCATACATGGATCCCATCTCGGATTTCATGGCTTCAAGCCATTTTGCGTAATCTGGGCTCACCATCGCTTCTTCATAGTTCGTAGGTTCGTCATGGTCTAGTAACATAACCTCCAGAACAGGATTACCGTATCACTCTGGGGCGGATCTTGATCTAGTTGACCTACGAGGTTCAGTAATAACTTGATCTGAAGTTTCATGATCACTATCATTAACTTCCCCACTAATTGGTGTAGGTGTCGCAGAAACTGGTTTATGTGATGATCTACTTTCCAATAAGGGAGCAGGTACAGTTACCTCATCAAGTTCTACTTTCCTCCCACTCACTTCTTTCGAGAGAAACTCCTTCTCTAGAAAGGATCCATTCTTAGCAACGAATATCTTGCCTTCGGATCTGTGATAGAAGGTGTACCCAACAGTCTCCTTTGGGTATCCTATGAAGACACATTTCTCCGATTTAGGTTCAAGCTTATCAGGTTGAAGTTTTGTGACACCCAAAATTTCATTTGGATTTTTCAAAAAATTTATTTGACTTGAGGGAGGTGATTTAAAAATTTTCTTCAAAAGAACCCTCCCTTTCAAAATATTTGTTTTCATGGCAAGAGTTTTATTTGGATTCACCCAAGACTTGTGTTGGTCTTGGAGGTTCTTTCTTTTGTTTGGACTCAAACCAAAAATGCTTTTCACTTGGGAAAAATGCCTTTTGGAAATTTCTTTGAAAATGCTCTAGGGCTTTTGGAATGGTGTCATGCTCCTTTCAACAAATCTCTCATGCCTTGACCTTAGTGCAAATCCACTCTCCTAAACCTTCCCTCATCTTTGGATCATGATTTGCATCAAATCCAGCAAGTTGAACCTCCCCACATGATTATTTTCCATTTAAATCTTATCAAAACAATTTCTGCCTTCTATTCTAGCCCTTGGAGATTTACAAAGGAGCTACCATTTCTGTTTTGATTTTTGCCCCCAAACCAATTTCCCTTCCTAGTCCTTTGAGCCCTCAACGAAGATCCACGAAGATCCACTGGTCTCCAGTTCAAAATTTTCAAACTATTCTTACTGCAAGTTTGGAGCAGATTTGCCAAATTTGATGAAATTCATTCAAATCTTTCTCCATAAATTCTGAGTAAAATCAGGCAGCCTCTGGGTGCATTGAGAGGTCACCTCACCAAGTCCCAGCTCCAGGAAAAATTTCCTTCACACCAAATCATTCTGTCGAACACCTGCAGAGCATTGTCAATGTCAAGTTCAGAGATTCAGAAATACAGTTTAATGATCTACTATCGTTTTCTTCAGAACCTGTTGTCGATCTCGACAGTGCCGCGTTGGCGCCTTGCTCCCCGTCCCCTCCCCCTTGTCCCTGCACCGCACGAGCACCTGGATGTTTGCGGGCGTCGGCGATGAGCTGGAGGAGGTACGCCGCCCCGTGACCGACGCCAGCGGTGGCTTTGCGGCCGCCAGAGAGAGGCGCGGCGCAGACGGCGCCACTCAGCGCCGCCCAAGCCACCGGAGATCGCCGCGTGGCCACCCACTCCCCAGTGCGCGCTGCCACCCTCGTCGTGAACCGCTGGGCGCGGAGCGCGCTCTCTGCCGCCGTCGTGCCCGTGCGGCCACCCCACCGTGGACCGGCGCCATTACGCCAAGACCGACCGGGATTAGCGGGGGAACGGGACCAGTAACTCCCACTGATGCTGCCTGGCCACCTAAACCACCTGCCAATCCACTGCCTCGCCGTAATTGCTCGCCGGAGATTCTCCGTTCACGGCCACCCCCTCGATCCGCCTATAAATAGAGGCCCCGAGCTTCAACTCGAACCCACACCACCTCTGCACTCCACCTAGACCACACCAAGCCACTGGAAGAGCCCCGAGGGAGCTTTCTTCCCCGACTCCGGCCGCCGCGACCCGCCACGGGATCCAGCTCGATTCGCTCCCGTGCGTGCACCTCTGCCTCCCATCTCTTGCCAGTAGCTTCCCTATGCATCCACTCTCCTAACCCGCGCTTCAGTTCGGAGCTTGCAGCACCCACCGGAGTTCTCCACCATCACCCGAGCCGCCGTCCGCCGGAGAAAGTGTCACCGTCGACGTGGTGCTCTCCGACGCTCGAGTCCACCACCCACCGACGCGGAAGGACACGCTGAAGCTCTTGGTACACTCCGATCTCCCTGTCTCGCCGTGGTTCGACGCCGGCGACCACCGGAGTCTTCGAGCACCGGCGAACTTTTTTAACCTGACATGTGGACCCCCCTGTCAGCCTCTATTCTCTTCTCCCTCGAAACGTTTTCTGTTGGCGCCTTCGGGAAAATACGTTTTCCCTTTGAGCTGGCGCGTTTCTTTCCGAAGCGTTTTCTGTTTTCTCAGTTAAGCTCCTGGAACTTTTCTGTTTCATTACAGATAAGTCCCTGGACAGAAACCCTTATAACTTTTTAATAAAAAGTGATTTTTTTGAGTGATTCTTTTTCTGACAATCTTATCATTTTGTCTAGTTTTTTATGGGATTTATTTGGAAAATTTTTGGAACAACTTTTATGCACGCGTTGGTTTTCACGTTAGTATGCTTCTTCGCTATACCGTCGGTTCCGGAAGAGGTGACGGAGCCGCGAACTTCGCCGAGCTAGACTCCGACCTCTCCGAACCAGGCAAGCATGTTTGAACTTTTGATATGATAGGTGTTTTGCATGTTCGCGTGAAAGGTTGTGCGTGGCATATGAGTATCAGTGAGTATCTCGTTGCTTGTGAGGCAACTACCCGTGTGTTCCAAAGTTGCGATGATTTCTGATGAGAGATGGCCTAATCATGTGGTGACATGAAGGGCAGCAGGGTGGTACTGTTGTAGCATGCCAGCCTTGCGTCATCCGACACTTTTCAACGTTAACGTGGACGGAGTCACGTTATCGTTCTTCCCCCTTCCGTGCTACCACATGTTTTCTGCCAGAATGCGGTTTAGTAAGTTGGTAACCTCTTTCCGTGTACACACCAAACAGAGGGGCCGGGATGATGGTTCCATGGCCCTGGATTAAAGCCAGTCATCCGGTCAGGGGGCATGGGTGTTTTCGGTTGGAACCGAGAGGGGGGGCACCCCTTAGAGCGCGCGTATAGAAATTTGATCCCATGCTACGCGAGGTTGTAGCCTCCCTGTCTCAAGGTTTTTCTTGAACGTTGCCGAGGGTGATTCCTGGCTGCGGAATGTTGAATGGGTGTGTACTGGTTAGATGTGTTTCTTCCAAAATACCGTAAACGGAACTAGTCCCCGTGACTACTGAAATCCGTTGGCTGTGGTTAAAGTACAAACTCTGCAGAGTCAAATCCTTCCGAGTCATCGTATCCATGGTCCAGTAACGTGATCAGCGCATCCATGTCTATGTCGTAGCCTCGTGGTATATTCTTCTTTCCGATAAGCGAGCATGAGTAGTAAACGTGGCTGAACGTTATTCCTGTGAGTGGACTAACCCTGTTGTTTATCTCATGTCTGATTATTTTTTTAAAGTTCATGAGCTACTAAGTTATGAATATAAGCCCTTTATGTGATGTCGCTCAGACGTCCGACTGTGGCACGCACTGCCTCTATTTTCTGTTATAAGCCCTTTTTGTGGTGTCGCCCCGACGCCCGACTGTGGCATTATTATTCTTGCAGTTTCCTCTCGAGGAGTCATTCAGACCCTCGTTTGGCACCCAGTATTTATTTTGGGATTTCGGGAGGACTACCGCCCGACTTCTCTGTTATTTTCCATGCATTACTGTCTCTATGTCCGAACGCACTTGTTAATCTATTCATATGCTTCATGTTTACATTTGTTATATCTTATGTCCGAACTGTCTTGCGAGTACTTTCATATTACTCACCTGGCTTGTTGATTTGGCCAGATGTTGACGAATGCGATCTCTTGGATGAAGAGTTTGATAGTGAGTCCGACGCCTAGAGGAATCCCAGTCAGTCCCGTGCGATCCTGGATATTGGTCACTTGTATCATATACGCTTCCGCCACCCGCATTAAGTCTCCTCGAGCCTCACTCCGACGCTCGAAGAGCTGTAGTGTTCAGGAGTCATATCACCCACTTCGCGGTGATATTTCCACCACCGTTGTTATCGTGAGTTAGTAGTCATGCCACCCTATTCGCCGTTATGTTTTATCGGTGTTCATGTAATAAATTGTTGAGCAGTCTCCGCTCAACCTTGTATTATATTCAGTACTCCTGGTATTTTTCTTCTCTAACCAAGATATCGTCTACCAGTGAGAAGGAATTCTTCTTTACTGGTCCGTAAAAGGGATTGGTCTCTCAATAAATATTTTATTGAAAAACCGGTCGTGACAAGCTTGGTATCAGAGCCAGGCTGACTGTAGGAAGCCACTAGGTGCGATCGCTAATCGGTTATTAGCGTCTTTTGTGCTTTTTCAGCATTTTGCAATTGTAGCTATTTTCTGTTGGTCATCATAAATTTATGACTTGACTACTCAGAATTTTTGCCTACTTTTATAGATGGCTGGCAGCAACTGCGAGACTCGAGTGTTCACGAACGTGCCCGAGGGGTTTTTCAAACTAATCGTTTCCATCACCAAGCTCGCGATCGGGCCAGCGACTCGTCCGGAGTTCACGCTTTATCAGCACAAGCTCAGCGACGACGTGTCTATGCACCAGGCCGTGATGCAATTCAAGGGAGGACGTTTTGCATATCGCCACTTCCGTTTTGTGGGAAGGGCCATGCCTACGGAGAGGCATGCCATGTAGATGGCTGCCCGTGAGGCGATAGCTCGTCTTCGGGATATTCTTCCTATGATGAAGACTCGCCGCTACCGCTACCTCCCATGCCATGTGCCATACACTTGTCACTATGCCTTCGCCTGCCATCGGGGAGAGCGAGATGAAGCCATCGAGATGGTCGTGGAGTACCTCAAGGCTCTGGAGGAATCCTTCGACAACCTCGTGGATGATCTTGTGGCTGCCCGCATGGACTTAGTCCGGGGGGGTCCTGCCTGCAGGAAGGAGCTTCTCCACACGGTACCGCCTCTGACATTCGTCTCGTCTTCAGCCTCTTATGCACCGGCCATTTTGGCCACTGCTCGCCGTCTGCCTACCACTGAGGAGTTCGACCGAGTCATCGCTCCTACTCCAGTCAGAGCTGCACCGCCTGCCACACCCGCACTACCGCCTGTCGTTCGCGCGCCATCACCACAGCGCAGTGTTACGCGCCAGGAGCCTGCTAGAGAGGAGGTGGAGGTTGAGTCTCCTGTACCATTGGGTCTTACCCTCGGCAAGGGAAAGGACATCGTCACCATCTCCGACTGAGTGCGCCGAGTAGCCGCGCGTTATGTCTGCTTGTATGATGTGTTTTATCTGTACGCTAGTTGTATTAGTGTGTTCGCTGCTTTCCGGAGGAGTATGTTAGTCTAAATAACATGTCAGGATTGTGTACGCACATCCTGAGTGCTGTATCGTGTGTTTGCTTTTCGCGTGTAAGATTTGGGTTAAACAGTTCGCCTCCATGCAAAATCGTTTATGCTTTCTTGTAAAATCTTGAGGTCTTTTAAGTTTTTGCCTTTGCAAGATTTTCCTTGTGCCACACAGTTCTTCTCATGATTTTTGCAAAATAATACCCCCAGACTGGAAAAATGTCTCGTCCGTGGACTCGTTCCATGCCCAATCAGCCAGAAGAAGTTTATGGGACACAGACTAGCAACAACTTCACTCAGGGACAGTCCAGTCAACAAGACAGCGAAGCAGCCTTGTCTCACGTATGCCGTCTGTTCGAACAAAGCCAGCAACAGCACCAAGAGATGATGAATCACGTCATCAATATGGGAAACCACCGTGAACCCTATCAACCACATTCCAAGTTATCTGAGTTACAGAAGACTCGCCCTTCAACTTTTGCTCACACTGATAGGCCGCTAGAAGCCGATGACTGGCTTCGTGATATCGAGAGGAAGCTGATTATTGCCCAGTGCTCAGATCATGAGAAGGTGCTTTATGCACCACACTACCTTACTGGAGCAGCTGCAGCATGGTGGGAAAACTTCCTACACATGCATCCCAGTGAACACAACATCACCTGGGAAGAATTCAAGGAAGGCTTTCGTGGGGCACACATCCCCAGGAGCATCATAAAAATCAAGAAGAGGGAATTTGACGATCTCAAGCAAAGAGGCATGTCAGTGACAGAATACAACGGTCAGTTTACCCAGCTATCTCGTTATGCCTACGACGAGCACATGACAGAGAACAAGAAGATGGAAAAATTCCTGGACGGCCTGGCACCAGCACTAAAATGCCAACTGGTTGTACACACTTTCCCGGATTTTAAAACTCTGGTTGACAAGGCCATTACCTTGGAGAATGAGCGCCGTAGTCTGGAAGATCTCCGTAAGCGAAAGAGGGACAAGACGACTCTTGCTCGCAACAACCGAAGCAAGACTGAGGTTCCGAGGACAGAAGCAAGGAAATCCACGACTACTGATCTAAGGCCCGACAGACAGTTTCATGCCAGGGACAAGGAGTTCACGTACCGTCCAGGGGTCACATGCTATGCTTGTGGAGAAGAAGGGCACTATGCTAAACAGTGCCCAAAACCGAGGAACTCGGCCCCCAAGCCGAACAATGGAGGAAACAATCCAACCCCCAAGCGCAACAATTTCAATCCCAACAACAACCACAGGAAGGGTCACCTGAACCATGTGACCAGGGAAGAAGCGCAGAATGCCCCAGACATCGTGCTCGGTACGTTCCTTGTCAACACAGTACCTGCCACGGTTTTGTTTGATTCTGGAGCTTCCCATTCATTCTTTTCGAAGAGTTTTGTTTTGCAACATGGTTTTCCGATACTTCCCTTGGAAAAATCTATGATCATCAAGTCCCCCGGAAATAAGCAAATCGCTCAGAGTTACTGCCAAGGAATGATCATTGAATTCGAAGGACTACTGTTTCAAGCTAATCTCATCGTGTTGGAAAATAAAGGACTGGATGTCATCCTAGGGATGGACTGGTTGACCACCAACAAAGGATTCATTGACTGTTTCAATCGGACCGTGATTTTCACTCATCATCACGGCAAGACAATAAAGGTCACAGCTCAAGAAAGACCACGGTCACGGCAACCAAAGCTGAACAAAGTGGACATGTCAGAACTGAGAAAAGTTCCAGTGGTATGCGAGTTTCCTGACGTATTTCCTGAAGAACTACCAGGCATGCCACCAGACCGAGAGATAGAATTCAGCATCGAACTAGCACCTGGCACCGCTCCCATCTATAAGAAACCTTATAGAATGGCACCCTCAGAATTGGTGGAGTTGAAGAAGCAGATAAAGGAATTGTTGGACAAAGGATTTATTCGAGCCAGCTCCTCACCATGGGGTTCGCCAGTGTTATTCGCCAAGAAAAAGGATGGGACACTGAGACTATGTATAGACTATCGAGCTCTTAATATGGTCACCATCAAAAACAAATATCCAATGCCACGGATAAATGATTTGTTTGACCAGCTCATACAAGCCAAGGTGTTCTCAAAAATTGATTTGAGATCGGGATATCACCAATTGAAAGTACGGACAGAAGATATCCCCAAGACAACATTCACTTCCAGATATGGGTTAGATGAATTCACAGTGATGCCTTTTGGACTTACGAACGCCCCCGCATATTTCGTCCACCTCATGAACAAAGTGTTTATGAAATTTATGGACAAATTTGTTGTGGTGTTCATTGACGATATTCTGGTATATTCAAGGACACCAGAAGAGCATGCTGAGCATCTCAGAATCGTTTTGGGAGAATTGAGGAAACATCAGTTGTATGCCAAATTTAGCAAGTGTGAATTTTGGCTAAGACAAGTTGGTTTCCTAGGCCACATACTAAACCAAGAAGGCGTGGCCGTAGACCCAGAAAAAGTCAAAGCCATACTTGACTGGAAGCCGCCCGCCAGCGTGACAGATGTGCGGAGTTTCCTCGGAATGGCCGGATATTACAGAAGATTTATTGAAGGATTCTCCACTGTGGCAAAACCAATGACGCAATTGCTCAAGAAAGACAGGAAATTTGTATGGACGGAAGCATGCAAGAGAAGCTTCCAAGAGCTTAAGAAAAAGCTAACAACCGCACCGGTTTTAACCGTGCCAGACATACACAAGAGTTTTGAAGTGTATTGTGACACGTCCCGAAAGGGCCTCGGATGTGTACTAATGCAAGATGGCAAAGTTGTCGTGTATGCCTCCAGGCAGCTGCGAAAACATGAGGAAAATTACCCAACACATGACTTGGAGCTAGCAGCAGTCATACATGCACTCAAGGAGTGGAGGCACTTTCTGTTGGGAAATCGCTGTGAAATATATACGGACCATAAGAGCCTTAAATATATTTTCACTCAACCAGAGCTAAACTTACGCCAACGACGCTGGTTGGAATTGGTCAAGGACTATGATGTCGGTATTCACTACCACCCAGGGAAAGCAAATGTAGTGGCAGATGCTCTTAGTCCGAACCCCAGCCCGGACAATGACAGTCCGCAAAACTTGAGGCCTGAGTTCTAGCGGGAGTTCGCTAGGCTCAACATGGTGTTAGTCACTGAAGGCACCGTATCGAATCTGGAAATGCAACCCACCCTAATGGAGCAAATTAAGAAGGCACAGCAACGGCATCCCAGCATCGAAGGAATAAAGAAGAAAATGAACCTTGGTAAGGCTTCAGAGTTCGTCACAGACAGCGAAGGAATATTATGGTACGGAGACAGACTTTGCGTACCTAACATTGAGGAACTCAAGCAACAAATCCTAACCGAGAGCCACACCGCTCCATACTCGATCCACCCTGGAGGAACCAAAATGTACAAGGACATTTAGGAAAGATTTTGGTGGCACGGTATGAAAAGGGATATAGCCGCATTTATTGCTTGTTGCGATTCATGTCAGCGCATCAAGGCCGAGCATCAAAAGCCAGCAGGGCTACTCCAGCCAAACAGGATACCGGAGTGGAAATGGGATGAAATAGGAATGGACTTCATCGTCGGACTACCCCGATCACAACGCAGAAATGACGCCATATGGGTCATCACGGAACGACTAACCAAGGTTGCTCATTTCATTCCCGTGAAGACTACCTACTCCACACAAAGACTGGCCAAACTTTATCTCTCCCGTATAGTTTGTTTGCATGGAGTCCCAAAGACTATAATATCCGACCGAGGCACCCAATTTCTCTCCAAATTTTGGGATCACCTGCAACAAGCTCTGGGCAGGCAACTAGCTTTCAGTACAGCGTACCACCCTCAGACTGATGGACAAACGGAACGTGTGAACCAAATCCTAGAGGATATGCTGAGAGCCTGTGTGCTCACCTATGGATCCAGTTGGGAAGAGAGTTTGCCGTATGCCGAGTTTGCTTACAACAACAGTTACCAGGCCAGCCTGCAAATGGCACCCTTTGAAGCATTGTATGGACGGAGGTGTCGTACCCCACTGAATTGGTCAGAAACAGGTGACAGCCGTATCTTCGGCCCAGACATGCTTAAAGAGGCCGAGGAGAAAGTTAAGCAGATCAGGGACAGACTCAAGACAGCGCAGAGCCGATAAAAGAGCTACTACGATCAAAAACATCGTGAGGTCAACTTTGAACCCGGTGATTCCGTATACCTACGAGTGTCTCCTATGAGGGGCTTGCAACGGTTCAAAATTAAGGGGAAGCTAGCCCGAGATTTATTGGACCATTCTGTATAATTGCACAAAGAGGCACAGTAGCCTACCAACTAGACCTACCCAAGGAGCAGTCAGACGTCCATGACGTATTCCACGTCTCGCAATTGCGAAAATGTGTAAGTAACCCGGAGAAGCATGTATCCCATGAGAGCATTGATGTGCAACCAGACCACACCTACAGAGAAAGGCCAGTAAAGATATTGGAAGTGTCTGAACGGAGGACCCGTCAGAAAACGACAAAAATTTTCAAAGTTCAGTGGAGCAACCACACTGAGGATGAGGCTACATGGAAAGGGAAGATTTTCGTCAGGCAGAATATCCATATCTATTCGAGGATCAGCTGAAATCTCGAGGACGAGATTTTTCCTAAGGGGGTAGGTGTTGTGACACCCAAAATTTCATTTGGATTTTTCAAAAATTTTATTTGACTTGTGGGAGGTGATTTAAAATTTTTCTTCAAAAGAACCCTCCCTTTCAAAATATTTGTTTTCATGGCAAGAGTTTTATTTGGATTCACCCAAGACTTGTGTTGGTCTTGGAGGTTCTTTCTTTTGTTTGGACTCAAACCAAAAATGCTTTTCACTTGGGAAAAATGCCTTTTGGAAATTTCTTTGAAAATGCTCTAGGGCTTTTGGAATGGTGTCATGCTCCTTTCAACAAATCTCTCATGCCTTGACCTTAGTGCAAATCCACTCTCCTAAACCTTCCCTCATCTTTGGATCATGATTTGCATCAAATCCAGCAAGTTGAACCTCCCCATATGATTATTTTCCATTTAAATCTTATCAAAACAATTTCTGCCTTCTATTCTAGCCCTTGGAGATTTACAAAGGAGCTACCATTTCTGTTTTGATTTTTGCCCCCAAACAAATTTCCCTTCCTAGTCCTTTGAGCCCTCAACCAAGATCCATGAAGATCCACTGGTCTCCAGTTCAAAATTTTCAAACTATTCTTACTGCATGTTTGGACCAGATTTGCCAAATTTGATGAAATTCATTCAAATCTTTCTCCATAAATTCTGAGTAAAATCAGGCTGCCTCTGGGTGCATTGAGAGGTCACCTCACCAAGTATCAGCTCCAGGAAAAATTTCCTTCACACCAAATCATTTTGTCGAACACCTGCAGAGCATTGTCAATGTCAAGTTCAGAGATTCAGAAATACAGTTCAGTGATCTACTGTCGTTTTCTTCAGAACCTGTTGTCGATCTCAACAGTGCCGCGTTGGCGCCTTGCTCCCCGTCCCCTCCCCCTTGTCCCTGCACCGCACGAGCGCCTGGATGTTTGCGGGCGTCGGCGATGAGCTGGAGGAGGTGCGCCGCCCCGTGACCGACGCCAGCGGTGGCTTTGCGGCCGCCAGAGAGAGGCGCGGCGTAGACGGCGCCACTCAGCGCCGCCCAAGCCACCGGAGATCGCCGCGTGGCCACCCACTCCCCAGTGCGCGCTGCCACCCTCGTCGTGAACCGCTGGGCGCAGAGCGCGCTCTCTGCCGCTGTCGTGCCCGTGCGGCCACCCCACCGTGGACCGGCGCCATTACGCCAAGACCGACCGGGATTAGCGGGGGAACGGGACCAGTAACTCCCACTGATGCTGCCTGGCCACCTAAACCACCTGCCAATCCACTGCCTCGCCTGAACTGCTCGCCGGAGATTCTCCGTTCATGGCCACCCCCTTGATCCGCCTATAAATAGAGGCCCCGAGCTTCAACTCGAACCCACACCACCTCTGCACTCCACCTAGACCACACCAAGCCACTGGAAGAGCCCCGAGGGAGCTTTCTTCCCCGACTCCAGCCGCCGCGACCCGCCACGGGATCCAGCTCGATTCGCTCCCGTGCGTGCACCTCTGCCTCCCATCTCTTGCCAGTAGCTTCCCTATGCATCCACTCTCCTGACCCGCGCTTCAATTCGGAGCTTGTAGCACCCACCGGAGTTCTCCACCATCACCCGAGCCGCCGTCCGCCGGAGAAAGTGTCGCCGTTGACGTGGTGCTCTCCGACGCTCGAGTCCACCACCCACCGACGCGGAAGGACACGCTGAAGCTCTTGGTACACTCCGATCTCCCTGTCTCGCCGTGGTTCGACGCCGGCGACCACCGCAGTCTTCGGGCGCTGGCGAACTTTTTAAACCTGACATGTGGACCCCCCCTGTCAGCCTCTATTTTCTTCTCCCTCGAAACGTTTTCTGTTGGCGCCTTCGGGCAAATACGTTTTCCCTTTGAGCTGGCGCGTTTCTTTCCGAAGCGTTTTCTGTTTTCTCAGTTAAGCCCCTGGAACTTTTCTGTTTCATTACAGATAAGTCCCTGGACAGAAACCCTTATAACTTTTTAATAAAACGTGATTTTTGAGTGATTCTTTTTCTGACAATCTTATAATTTTGTCTAGTTTTTTATGGGATTTATTTGGAAAAATTTTGGAACAACTTTTATGCACGCGTTGGTTTTCACGTTAGTATGCTTCTTCGCTATACCGTAGGTTCCGGAAGAGGTGACGGAGCCGCGAACTTCGCCGAGCTAGACTCCGACTTCTCCGAACCAGGCAAGCATGTTTGAACTTTTGATATGATAGGTGTTTTGCATGTTCGCGTGAAAGGTTGTGCGTGGCATATGAGTATCGGTGAGTATCTCGTTGCTTGTGAGGCAACTACCCGTGTGTTCCAAAGTTGCGATGATCTCTGATGAGAGATGGCCTAATCATGTGGTGACATGAAGGGCAGCAGGGTGGTACTGTTGTAGCATGCCAGCCTTGCGTCATCCGACACTTTTCGATGTTAACGTGGACGGAGTCACGTTATCGTTCTTCCCCCTTCCGTGCTACCACATGTTTTCTGCCAGAATGCGGTTTAGTAAGTTGGGAACCTCTTTCCGTGTACACAACAAACAGAGGGGCGGGATGATGGTTCCATGGCCCTGGATTAAAGCCAGTCATCTGGTCAGGGGGCATGGGTGTTTCCGGTTGGGACCAAGAGGGGGGCACCCCTTAGAGCGCGCGTATAGAAATTTGATCCCATGCTACACGAGGTTGTAGCCTCCCCGTCTCAAGGTTTTTCTTGAACGTTGCCGAGGGTGATTCCTGGCTGCGGAATGTCGAATGGGTGTGTACTAGTTAGATGTGTTTCTTCCAAAATACCGTAAACGGAACTAGTCCCCGTGACTACTGAAATCCGTTGGCTGTGGTTAAAGTACAAACTCTGCAGAGTCAAATCCTTCCGAGTCATCGTATCCATGTTCCAGTAACGTGATCAGCGCATCCATGTCTATGTCGTAGCCTCGTGGTATATTCTTCTTTCCGGTAAGCGAGCATGAGTAGTAAACGTGGCTGAACGTTATTCCTGTGAGTGGACTAACCCTGTTGTTTATCTCATGTCTGATTATTTTTTAAAAGTTCATGAGCTACTAAGTTATGAATATAAGCCCTTTATGTGATGTCGCTCAGACGTCCGACTGTGGCATATTTTGTCTCTTACTTTCAATATAAGCCCTTTATGTGATGTCGCTCAGACGTCCGACTGTGGCATGTTTTGTCTCTTACTTGCAATATAAGCCCTTTATGTGATGTCGCTCAGACGTCTGACTGTGGCATGTTTTGTCTCTTACTTTCAATATAAGTCCTTTATGTGATGTCGCTCAGACGTCCGACTGTGGCACGCACTGCCTCTATTTTCTGTTATAAGCCCTTTTTGTGGTGTCGCCCCGACGCCCGACTGTGGCATTATTATTCTTGCAGTTTCCTCTTGAGGAGTCATTCAGACCCTCGTTTGGCACCCAGTATTTATTTTGGGATTTCGGGAGGACTACCGCTCGACTTCTCTGTTATTTTCCATGCATTATTGTCTCTATGTCCGAACGCACTTGTTAATCTATTCATATGCTTCATGTTTACATTTGTTATATCTTATGTCCGAACTGTCTTGCGAGTACTTTCATAGTACTCACATGGCTTGTTGATTTGGCCAGATGTTGACGAAGGCGATCTCTTGGATGAAGAGTTTGATAGTGAGTCCGACGCCTAGAGGAATCCCAGTCAGTCCCGTGCGATCCTGGATATTGGTCACTTGTATCATATACGCTTCCGCCACCCGCATTAAGTCTCCTCGAGCCTCACTCCGACGCTCGAAGAGCTGTAGTGTTCAGGAGTCATATCACCCACTTCGCGGTGATATTTCCACCACCGTTGTTATCGTGAGTTAGTAGTCATGCCACCCTATTCGCCGTTATGTTTTATCGGCGTTCATGTAATAAATTGTTGAGCAGTCTCCTCTCAACCTTGTATTATATTCAGTACTCCTGGTATTTTTCTTCTGTGACCAAGATATCGTCTACCAGTGAGAAGGAATTCTTCTTTACTGGTCCGTAAAAGGGATTGGTCTCTCAATAAATATTTTATTGAAAAACCGGTCGTGACAAGCTTCTTCACATAAGCATCGCAACCCCAAACTTTAACATACGACAACTTTGGTTTCTTGCCAAACCATAGTTCATAAGGTGTCGTTTCAACGGATTTTGATGGTGCCCTATTTAGAGTGAATGCAGTCGTCTCTAAAGCATAACCCCAAAACGATAGCGGTAAATCAGTAAGAGACATCATAGATCGCACCATATCTAGTAAAGTACGATTACGACGGTCGGACACACCATTACGCTGTGGTGTTCCGGGTGGCGTGAGTTGCGAAACTATTCCGCATTGTTTCAAATGTAGGCCAAACTCGTAACTCAAATATTCTCCTCCACGATCTGATCGTAGAAACTTTATTTTCTTGTTACGATGATTTTCAACTTCGCTCTGAAATTCTTTGAACTTTTCAAATGTTTCAGACTTTGTTTCATTAAGTAGATATACCCATATCTGCTCAAATCATCTGTGAAGGTGAGAAAATAACGATATCCGCCACGAGCCTCAATATTCATCGGACCACATACATCTGTATGTATGTTTTCCAATAAATCTGTTGCTCTCTCCATAGTTCCGGAGAATGGTGTTTTAGTCATCTTGCCCATGAGGCATGGTTCGCAAGTACCAAATGATTCATAATCAAGTGATTCCAAAAGTCCATCAGTATGGAGTTTCTTCATGCGCTTTACACCGATATGACCTAAACGGCAGTGCCACAAATAAGTTGCACTGTCATTATCAACTCTGCATCTTTTGGCTTCGACATTATGAATATGTGTGTCACTACTATCGAGATTCATTAAAAATAGACCACTCTTCAAGGGTGCATGACCATAAAAGATATTATTCATATAAATAGAACAACCATTATTCTCTGATTTAAATGAATAACCGTCTCGCATTAAACAAGATCCAGATATAATGGTCATGCTCAACGCTGGCACCAAATAACAATTATTTAGGTCTAATACTAATCCCGAAGGTAGATGTAGAGGTAGCGTGCCGACCGCGATTACATCGACTTTGGAACCATTTCCCACGCGCATCGTCACCTCGTCCTTAACCAATCTTCGCTTAATCCGTAGCCCCTGTTTTGAGTTGCAAATATTAGCAACAGAACCAGTATCAAATACCCAGGTGCTACTGCGATCATTAGTAAGGTACACATCAATAACATGTATATCACATATACCTTTGTTAACCTTGCCATCCTTCTTATCCGCCAAATACTTGGGGCAGTTCCGCTTCCAGTGACCAGTCTGCTTGCAGTAGAAGCACTCAGTTTCAGGCTTAGGTCCAGACTTGGGTTTCTTCTGAACTGCAACTTGCTTGCTGTTCTTCTTGAAGTTCCCCTTCTTCTTCCCTTTGCCCTTTTTCTTGAAACTAGTGGTTTTACTGACCATCAACACTTGATGCTCCTTTTTGATTTCTACCTCCGCTGCCTTTAGCATTGCGAAGAGCTCGGGAATTGTCTTATTCATCCCTTGCATGTTATAGTTCATCACGAAGCTCTTGTAGCTTGGTGGCAGTGATTGAAGAATTCTGTCAATGATGCTATCATCCGGAAGATTAACTCCCAGTTGAATCAAGTGATTATTATACCCAGATATTTTGAGTATATGCTCACTGACAGAACTATTCTCTTCCATCTTGCTGCTATAGAACTTATTGGAGACTTCATATCTCTCAATCCGGGCATTTGCTTGAAATATTAACTTCAACTCCTGGAACATCTCATATGCTCCATGACGTTCAAAACGTCATTGAAGACCCGGTTCTAAGCCGTAAAGCATGGCACACTGAACTATCGAGTAGTCATCAGCTTTGCTCTACCAGACGTTCATAACTTCTGGCGTTGCTCTTGCAGGAGGCCTGGCACCTAGCGGTGCTTCCAGGACGTAATTCTTCTGTGCAGCAATGAGCATAATCCTGAAGTTACAGACCCAGTCCGTGTAATTGCTACCATCATCTTTCAACTTTGCTTTCTCAAGGAACGCATTAAAATTCAACGGAACAACAACACGGGCCATTTATCTAAAATTAACATAGACAAGCAAGATACTATCAGGTACTAAGTTCATGATAAATTCAAGTTCAATTAACCATATTACTTAAGAACTCCCACTTACATAGACATCCCTCTCATCATCTAAGTGATTACGTGATCCAAATCAACTAAACCATGTCCGATCATCACGTGAGATGGAGTAGTTTCAATGGTGAACATCACTATGTTGATCATATCTACTATATGATTCATGCTCGACCTTTCGGTCTCTGTGTTACGAGGCCATATCTGCATATGCTAGGCTCGTCAAGTTTAACCTGAGTATTCCGCGTGTGCAACTGTTTTGCACCCGTTGTATTTGAACGTAGAGCCTATCACACCGATCATCACGTGGTGTCTCAGCACGAAGAACTTTCGCAACAGTGCATACTCAGGGAGAACACTTTTATCTTGAAATTTTAGTGAGAGATCATCTTATAATGCTACCGTCAATCAAAGCAAGATAAGATGCATAAAAGATAAACATCACATGCAATCAATATCAGTGATATGATATGGCCATCATCATCTTGTGCTTGTGATCTCCATCTCCGAAGCACTGTGCTCGTGATCTCTATCTCCAAAGCACCGTCATGATCACCATCGTCACCGACGCGACACCTTGATCTCCATCGTAGTATCGTTGTCGTCTCACCAACTTATTGCTTTTACGACTATCGCTACCGCTTAGTGATAAAGTAAAACAATTACATGGCGATTGCATTTCATACAATAAAGCGACAACCATATGGCTCCTGCCAGTTGCCGATAACTCGGTTACAAAACATGATCATCTCATACAACAAATTATATCACATCATGTCTTGACCATATCACATCACAACATGCCCTACAAAAACAAGTTAGACGTCCTCTACTTTGTTGTTGCAAGTTTTACGTGGCTGCTACGGGCTTAGCAAGAACCGTTCTTACCTACGCATCAAAACCACAAGGATAGTTTGTCAAGTTGGTGCTGTTTTAACCTTCGCAAGGACCAGGCGTAGCCACACTCGGTTCAACTAAACTGAGAGAGACAGACACCCACCGGTCACCTTTAAGCAACGAGTGCTCGCAACGGTGAAACCAGTCTCACGTGAGCGTACGCGTAATGTCGGTCCGGGCCGCTTCATCTCACAATACCGCTGAACCAAAGTATGACATGCTGCTAAGCAGTATGACTTATATCGCCCACAACTCACTTGTGTTCTACTCGTGCATAGCATCAACGCATAAAACCTGGCTCGGATGCCACTGTTGGGGAACGTAGTAATTTCAAAAAAATTCCTACGCACACGCAAGATCATGGTGATGCATAGCAATGAGAGGGGAGAGTGTTGTCCACGTACCCACGTAGACCGAAAGCGGAAGCGTTATCACAACGCGGTTGATGTAGTCGTACGTCTTCACGATCCGACCGATCAAGTACCGAACGCACGGCACCTCCGAGTTCTGCACACATTCAGCTCGATGACGTCCCTCGAACTCCGATCCAGTCGAGTGTTGAGGGAGAGTTTCGTCAGCACGACGGCGTGGTGACGATGTTGATGTTCCACCGATGTAGGGCTTCGCCTAAGCTCCGCAACGGTATTATCGAGGTGTAATATGGTGGAGGGGGCACCGCACACGGCTAAAATATCGTATATCAAGTGTGTCTAGAGGTGCCCCCCTGCCCTCGTATATAAAGGAGCAAGGGGGAGGCCGGCTGCCCTAGGCGCGCCAAGGAGAGGGGGGGAGTCCTCCTCCTAGTAGGAGTAGGACTCCCCTTTCCTAGTCCAACTAGGAAAGGAGGGGGGAAGGAAAGAGAGGGAGAGGGAGAGGGAAAGAGGGGCTGCGCCCCCTCTCCTAGTCCAACTAGGATTCCTCATGGGAGGGGGCGCGACACCTCCTGGCTGCTGCCCTCTCTCTCCCCTCAAGGCCCACTAAGGCCCAATACTTCCCCGGGGGGTTCCGGTAACCCTCCGGCACTCCGGTTTTATCCGAAACTTCTCCGGAACACTTCCGGTTTCCGAATATAGTCGTCCAATATATCAATCTTTATGTCTCGGCCATTTCGAGACTCCTCGTCATGTCCGTGATCACATCCGGGACTCCGAACAACCTTCGGTACATCAAAACAAATAAACTCATAATATAACTGTCATCGTAACTTTAAGCATGCGGACCCTACGGGTTCGAGAACTATGTAGACATGACCGAGACACCTCTCTGGTCAATAACCAACAGCGGGACCTGGATGCCCATATTGGTTCCTACATATTCTACGAAGATCTTTATCGGTCAGACCAGATAACAACATACGTTGTTCCCTTTGTCATCGGTATGTTACTTGCCCGAGATTCGATCGTCGGTATCTCGATACCTAGTTCAATCTCGTTACCAGCAAGTCTCTTTACTCGTTCCGTAATACATCATCCCGCAACTAACTCATTAGTCACAATGCTTGCAAGGCTTATAGTGATGTGCATTACTGAGTGGGCCCAGAGATACCTCTCCGACAATTGGAGTGACAAATCCTAATCTCGAAATACGCCAACCCAACAAGTACCTTTGGAGACACCTGTAGAGCACCTTTATAATCACCCATTTACGTTGTGACGTTTGGTAGCACACAAAGTGTTCCTCCGGTAAATGGGAGTTGCATAATCTCATAGTCATAGGAACATGTATAAGTCATGAAGAAAGCAATAGCAACATACTAAACGATCGGGTGCTAAGCTAACGGAATGGGTCAAGTCAATCACGTCATTCTCCTAATGAGGTGATCCCGTTAATCAAATGACAACTCATGTTTATGGCTAGGAAACATAACCATCTTTGATTAACGAGCTAGTCAAGTAGAGGCATACTAGTGACACTCTGTTTGTCTATGTATTCACACATGTATTATGGTTCCGGTTAATACAATTCTAGCATGAATAATAAACATTTATCATTATATAAGGAAATAAATAATACTTTATTATTGCCTCTAGGGCATATTTCCTTCAGTGCGTATCATGCCATCCATGGGCAAGGCTGAAACAGCAGCTAACAGCTGGATTAGCAATCGTCCGAGTGTCGTTCAGCGTTTTTATCGTGTGTGAAGTACTTCCGATATTTTACTAGTCGAAATTGACCAACCAAGCGTCTTCGCCCGAGACCATCTGCTTTAATTTACAAGCGTCAGTTTTACAAGCGGTTTTGGTTGGAAAACGACGATCCAATCACGGCCTAATATCATGAGTTCGTCGGAAGATCATATGGTTTCACGTCTAACCTACCCGACTTGTCGTATAGGCTATGAATGAAACATCAGACGATGAACTTCTTAAGCACGGAAACAATAGAAGAGGATGATCTTCTTAACAAGCAAATCATTGGCATTAGATCGACATGCAAAACAATACGAAGCATTATTCTCAGGAGGCACGGTGAACAGCTCGTGATGCCGCATGCCACAACATTCCAAGCTCAACTTTGCAATCAAACACAAGGCCTGGCATTACATAGACAATATTCAGAACAAACTCTTAACACAGGAATATCTCAGCAGAGTAACTATTTACTTCTAAACTGAACACAGGAATAGGATAAAACACTCGACACTGCTCACAGCAAGGGCGTCCCACTCAAAAATATCAAATGCATGTCTTCTGGCTAACATCAATGAGCAAATTTTGACAAGGTTTTCCAATTCCAATATATTAAACTAACGTCTTCTTGCTAACATCAATGATTAAACTTTGACAAGCTTTTCCCATTCAAAATATGTAATGCCTATGATCGTGGAGTCTTGTCGTAGCTTCTTGTACTTGTTTGGGCACTTTTTGCCCAAGGCACTCCACGTGTTGTTAAATTGCCAATGGTCTCTGCAGACTATTCATGTCACCGGTGTCTAATAATACTTTGTAAAGCTTCTCGGTCATTCCTTCTGTAATGTAGCGCAAAACGTGACTGCTTCTTTCTACATAGTGGAACGACTAACTGGACCCAGTAATGCAGCAGTTTGCCTTGGACACATTGGCTCCTTTTGTGCAGTTCAACTAAAATCGAAGTCGGAATAAAACCGAGCTTTAATTTGATATCCCTGTAAGCAACAATAGGTATAAGGGAAGCAATTACTGAGAAATAACGGTTGATGACTTGTACTCCCAGAAGAAAAGCATCTACTGATCTACTTTATCTTAATGGGAAACAAAGCAGGAGAGTAGCAATTCTCCATCAGTGTGATTCATTCATATTGACTGAGACATTATCTTAACAATACCTTGTTTCAACATGTATAAAGAACGACAAAGCAGAAAAGTACCATTCCTAAAACAATGCAACTGATTCATTTTAACAGAGACATTATCTTAACAATACCTTGGTTAAACATGTAGAAAGAACTACAAAGCAGGATAGTACCATTCCTAACAAGTGTTGCAGTTTTGAACTAAGATTTAGTAGTTAATTAATTCTGAGAGTGGCATTGCTTAATTTTACCAGCGGCATTAGATTAACGAAAAGCATAAACAGATCCAGGGGAGAGTGGGCGCAACAACAGTATGTGCTTCCATCTACTTATAAAGCGGGTGATGTAGAGTTTGTTGTAACAAAGCAACAAGCATCATGTCTGGGTTGGTCCCATTTTTGTTCACTACTTAATGGGAAAAGACAGCAATACAATAGCTTCAAATCAACATTTATTTAAAACAGTACCAATACAAGGAGCACAACATCTCAAAGCACACTGCACAATCATGTGGATGAAGGCCTGTACTGACCTTTCATGAGACGGACAAGATAAAATACGAATCTGCCAACATGAATAGGAAATCCAATCTCGTTTTGTGCAGTTGCACAGAAATCAAGCAAAGTGTTTCGCGTAGCGAAGCAAAATGTCGCAATAGCAACAAGTTGAATAGATATCCCTGTTTAAACAGAGGCAAAAAAGGAATCAATTACTGGCTAATAAAGGAGGATGAAACATGCGGCCACAAAAATGGTAATCCCGCCAATCCCTAACAAGTGTTGCAGTTTTGAAATAAGATTCAGTAGTTAATTCTGAGAGTGGCATCAGTTACTGGCTTATAAAGGGGGTGATGCTGAATTTGTTGTAACAAAGCAACAAGCATCATGTCTGGGTTGGTCCCATTTTTGTTCACTACTTAATGGGAAAAGACAGCAATACAATAGCTTCAATTCAACATTTATTTAAAATAGTACCAAAACAAGTAGCACAACATCTCAAAGCTCACTGCACATCATGTGGTTCAGACCAAGATTTGAAACAACTCGCCACGAAGACTGGAAACAAATCTCAATCTCCTTTTGTGCAGTTCCACCAAAATTAAGCAAAGTCACCGGTGTGACATTCAAGTTGAACTGCACAAAACACTCTTAAAACATAAGTGTTTCGAGTAGCGAAGCAAAATGTCGCAATAGCAACAAGTTGAATCGATAGCCCTGTTTTAACAGAGGCAAAAAAGGAAACAATTACTTGCCGATAAAGGAGGATGAAACAAACGGTGACAGAAAGAAGCATCTAACTTATCTTGGATGGAAAACAAAGTAGGAGAGTAGCATTTCTAAAACGGTTGCATTGATTCATATTAACAGAGACATTCTCTTGAAACAACATTCGTTAAAAATGTAATTTACTTTTAACAATGGCATTGCTTCAATTTTCCGGCGGCATTCTTAGATTAACAACAGCAAAATAGCTATATGGGACATGCCAGCACCATGTGCGTCCACACGTATAAATGGGTGATGCAGAGTATGTAGCCAAGCATCATATATGCGCTGGTCCCATATTTGTTCTCTTTGAACCTTCTTCCTATGTGAGAGCAGCAAATCTAGTCCTGCACAAACAACCCGACCCCCCAGTTTCTTTCCCTTTTCAACAAAGAGATCGGTTCCTTACAGATGTGTTTACTGAGTTACCCCCTTTTTCCCTTTTCGACCTACAAAGCGGCTGGATAGCCAGTCTATACTACTTTGCGCCCCTCCTTTCCTCATTGAACCACGTCCTAGATTCTTGCTCCAGCCCACTTCACCCTTCTTTCCTCTTTGAACCAAGACCTAGATTCGACTACAGATCGAAAAAGATCCACATGCAGCTAGAGCAACGACGGTTTCAAAGAAACTTATACCTTAGGGTCGTCGGGATGTGGCAAGGCGTGCGGCGGGAGGCCGGATCTGCCCACACTACATACGGCAGCGAGGAAGAATGGGTCGGTGGCCCTCCCGCACAGGCGCTGGGTGAAAGAGAATAGCGCAGCCGGCAGTGGTTGCCTCCCTCGCCGAAGGCGATAGAGTGAACGCTACACCTCCTCCCCTTCCCGGTGCGACGGGATACGGACGCCTCCTTCACCAGCTGTGAGGGGGGAGAGAGAGACAAGAGGCCAACGCAGTCTTGTTTAGATCTGGTGAAGAGAGGGTGAGAGACTGTGAATATAGCAAACCCTAGCAAATGAACACTGAGCCTCTAGCGTGTAACATATATGTAGTGCGGCGAGCGTGTGGAGAGTGCAAACCCTAGCGAACAAGCGCTGAGGCTCCCGCTTATATATATACTACTGTAGTACGGACTGAGCTCCGGTGCCTTCACTGCACCTGCTTTTGGCTGGATGACAGGTGAGCCAGCCACATTTTGGGCCCACCTGTCATAAATCCAAAGGTAGGCGCACTAAGTCAATGAAGCTGCGTCCATATAGTACTCTCGTGTATATGACTAATATATAGTGGAGTGGTTTTCTTATTCTCTCCATAACAATCATTTTAAATTGTGTAAGTACGAAACGAAACTCTTTATTTAATGTACAGTGAAGAAAACTAGTACTACTTCCGATGAACTAATGATCCACGCCCACACGTCCTGGTCGCACTTCCTGTCCTTCACGTGTGGTACACTACCCTCCCTTAAGTGAACATCCACACATGCGCCAAATTATCGGAAACGTGTGAGAGTGTGTACAAATAAAGAATTTTAATTTCAATTATCGGAAAGGTTTGAGAGTATTACAAAGTTTGACTTCAGTCAAATCTAATATGCGGAGTAACAAAAATGGAGGGCTACTACGTCCATCCGGGTTTTTAGTCCACACCATTTTTTAAATCAAAGTTAATAGCTGGACAAATAAAATTACAGGGGAGCTGGAGACAAAGTTGTGAGAAGGCTTAGAAATCAATACAAAACTTATGCTCTTAGTACCAATGTTGATATTTCTTCGAGGAAACATTTGGTTCATAGCCAATTGTGTGATAAAATTGCACCAACATGAAAGACGACTGCATCTCCAACGCAACCAAGGTGAACTGACGAAGGATATCATCTTTGTGCGTAACAAGCAAAGAGCACTGATGGAAGACAGCTTGTTTTTCATTAAAAATCGATCAACTTCACCAGCCGACGCAACAAGAGGCTATAATGGAGTAAAAAATCTCTCCATAGCAGTGGTTTTAAATAAAATACGCGCATTCCCGGAAAAAAGAAACGAAAACTGGCGGACAATTTTTTAAGGGTCTGTTTAGGACACATTTAGATGTGACATAGTTATGTCACATCTAAGTTGATGTCCACTCTGTTTGTGGTGTATTTTTTTTCCTAGTTTTTTTTGTTGCTTGTTGCTACATTATATACTTGTGGGAGCTTATATGTGATATCCTTAAATAACATCTAGATGTGAATTAGAAAAACTGATTTTCTAACATACCAAGAAAGAAAACTCGATCAAAAACACGCCCTCGCTTCCAGGTCGCGAGAGTCGTCGCGCACACACACATAGACATAGACATGCATATCCGTGTTTACGTAAAATTCCATTTCCATCTCCATCTCCAATCATATTTGTCCAACTGGCACATTATTTACGTTGTTAATTATATACGCAGCAATATTAACGTACAACATCTCTTGTTTGCGCACGTCCAGACCGCTGCCACGGCCGGTCCTGACAAACCCGAACCCTCTTCATCACCCGTGCGTGCTTCCCGCCCGAAACGGTCAGTGGCGCATTCATGCCCGGCCAGAGCGGACGCGACCTCTCACTGGCGCCGGCATTGAAGCGACGCGCCGGCCGAGAGAGCGTCGCCCGCGCTGCTTCCGGGTGCACGCGGCTGCTCCGCGTTCAAAGGTCGCAATAGCTGGCTACAACATGCATGTAAAAAGCTCTTGAGAGTCCGTGCTACAGCTAGCTGTCCTTCCCCAACTCGTCAATCTCTTCCAGTAGTGCTAGTACTCCATGGCGCGATCCATCGACAAGCAGGCGGGAAAGTTATCGTATACTTGGTTTGCGATGAGTGGCATGCCGAGCGACTGTGTGGGGTCAAGACATGGAGGAGGGTGAGACACGAACACGACAGACGTGATTTAAACGTTGGTTTTGCTCGATGGCGCGATCCAAAGAAACGAAACGCTGGTTTCTCTCCGTTTCCATTTTTTCTCCGGAAAAACGGAAACTTTCCACTCCATTTTCATTCCTATTCCAAGGTTGCCCCGTTACAACATTCCTTCAAATACAAAGGAAAACTAACACGCATGCTGATGCATCTCAATGATTCACACATCATAGCCAATATTTACTTCACAACTAAAGAAAAAAGTTGTGAGAGCGTGTACGAAAGAAAAACTACTGATGGGGTCACTACGACTTAAACCCTAAACCCTAAACATGATTTAATTTCCTGGCCAGGTAGAACCTGTCGAAGGAAAGACGGCTGCCACCCTGGGATCATATGATGCTTTTGTGCAGTTCCACTAAAATCGACCTGAGCATCCCTGATGGCAAAGATATTGAAGAAGTGTGATTAGAATAATAGCACTGGCACTAGTTCATGAGACATAAACTCATCACAAGTAGAAGTCGGTAGAAGTAGAGAAAGATCGACATGGAGATGGAGCTACGGCAGTGGAGCAAGCCGGCTCCAAAAGGAAGATGGACTACCTGGGACGTCGGGCTGTAGCTAGAAGGGCGGTTGGGACGCGGCATCGGCCCATAGGGCGGTGACCCCCGATTGGGATGCACCGACTATGGGTTTTCTCCCTCGCCGATGTCGACCGCATCTACGCAGAACATTGTTCCCTTCCCCCAGCTGCGGGATCAGGCCCGTCGTTCTATGCTTGTGAAGAGAGCAACCTAAGAAAGCAGCCTTGTAGCTTAGGCTCCTGCTAGTGTATATATAGTGGTTTTTTTTTCTCTCCATATCAACCATTTTATATTGCGTACGTGTCATTCAAGAGTGAAATGATGGTTGCTTCTTCCGACTAACTTACTGTGTGATTTGACTGCTCCTTAGTGGCCCCTACACGTACTCCCCCTACGTGTATGCAACAGTCACACGTACACATGGACGCAAAAGCGCGTGTGACGCCCTAATGCATGCATGTCCGAGCACACGACGGAACACACACGGTCACGCTCAAGTGCTCAACCTACACGTGCATGCACACACATACTCAGTCAGGGTGAGCTAGTGACCGTATAAACACTGGAAAATATATATATTGAGCGCAATGAGCGTATTATGAAGTCCACTGACTGTATTTTTACAAATATACAGTGAGAGGCAGTGTATTTATCTTGTTTGAAATTAAGCCATATTAACCGGAGAGGAGGCAGTATGGACTAGCATTACTTTGTTGTGTCCCGTCAACTTGCCGAACGAGGAGAAGGTTGCAGGACAGGAGAAGCTTGCGCACGGTGGCTCGCAGGACAAGGAGAAACTTTTTGACTAAAGCAAGCTCTCCCTCGCTCAGGCGGTGGACGTGCAACAGTTAATTCGGTGTCAGATTGCCAGAAGCATACACTATACTACTAGTGCTATTATTGTTCGACTTCCCAAATAGGCGAACAGCCAAGCGCAAAGTTTACTAGTACTACTACTATAGTCTATAAAGGTACGTACTATACTAGTACTAGGAACCGGATGGAGGAGCGTCTGCACTCTTATTATAATTTTAAAATGTGATAAAGCAATCTTCAATACATTTGGTTCTCTTCGAGGGTTCTCGCATGTGATAATGGAAGTTGATTGCATGGAACACTCGCCACAATTCTTGCTTAATTCTGGCTCATATCCTATTACAAATAGTAGCGCTCGGTAATATTTCCTCTTTTTTTGTTATTCAGCATGTAAACAGGTCAGCAAACCTTGCGTCGCATCTTCGTGCGAACCGTGCTTGCTGCACTTTGAATGTGGCCGAGAGCTGGCTTGATGAAACACCTCGCTTGCTACTTCTTTTTTTGCGGGGTACCTCGCTTCCTAGTGACTAGTGTCTTGGCTGATCGTCCTAAGAGTGCTTATATATGAATAAAGCTCTCTCATTTAATCGCAAAAAAGATTAAGCCATATTAACCGGAAAGGAGGGAGTATGGACTAGCACTACTTTTTGGTGTGTCCCGTCAACTCGTAGAACGAGAAGAAGCTTGCAGGACAAGGTGAAGCTCGCTTACGCCTTTTGACTAATGCGACCTACCCTCGGTGGACATGCATCAGTCCATTCGGTGTTAGATTGTCAGAGGCATACACTGTAGTACCCAACATGCGGAGTACCATCATTGTTCGACTTCACGAAGAGGCGAAGAGCCAAGCGCAGTAGTACGAGTAGTACTACTACTAGAACCGCATGGTGGAGTGTATGTACTCTTATTTTTTTATCTCTGATAAAGTACACGTTTATTCTGGAGAAGGGCGGAAAACGGCAGCCCAACATGTAATGAATGATATCGATCAACCAACCATGCTCGAATATATCTTGGCCTCCGTGCGAGCCTGTCTGTGTGTTCTCGCTCCTCGTCTCTCTCAAGGAACGGCGGGTTGGCTCTTTGCCGTCAATTGAGATCGGTTTGTTCACACTCCTGTCCCACATGTCAGTGATATGCCAAGAGGAGGTGCGTTGACCGACTGGCCATACGCGTACTTGGTTTTGCACCTTCATACTACTCCTCCCTCCGTCACAGTTTACAGGGCGCGCTTCATTATGATGCATTTCTCTCAATGCATTTCCACCACCAGAGAGACTTTAGACGTGTTTGGTTTAATGCTCAATTAACTAGGGCGTCGTAGCCGCAATCAAGTCCACAATTTTCTCTCCATGTACTGTACAACTATGGAGTGGAGTAACTGCATGCATGTGTGTACCCGGGGTGGAAGCACTGCATGCATGTGTGTACGCATTATTCCCTCTAGTAATAGACGCCGTGCTATAACTACCAATGCTATTTTTCAGGCCGATCGCTAGTTGCCTTGGTCCCACAGATTTTTTTCTTTTTTCTGAAGCGCGCTGTATTAACAGTAACGGATGGAGTAGTATGAGCGAATTCAAAGAAGAGCGTATTGATGGTTGCTTCTTCAGAGAGGTGGGGCTTATGATTTGACTGCTCATTACTCACTATTAATGCGGCGCAACGACCGAGCTGAGTCTCCCATGCGGTTGTGCACTACCCCCTCGGTTCTTAAATATACTCCGGAGTATTTGTCTTTCTAGAGATTTCAACGAGTGACTACTCAAATATTTGTCTTTTTAGAGATTTCAAATGGACTGGCACATACGGATGTATATAGAAATATTTTAGAGTGTAGATTCACTCATTTTGCTCCGTATGTAGTCACTTGTTGAAATCTCTAGAAAGACGAATAGAATATTTAGGAACGGAGGGAGTACACATACGAAGCAAAATGAGTGAATCTACACTCTAAAATATGCCCGTTTGAAATTTGTAAAAAGACAAATATTTAGGAACGAAGGAGTATCATTTTGTGCATGGCACATGGACCCGGATGATGAAGAGGCTTCTGGCAATGCTATCAAGCTTCCATCATTTGTTTACATAATTGACGTACTATACAAATAATTTTCCAGCGACATGAAATTGTACAATGGTGTGAGCTTTCAACTTTTGTTTCGCGTGTCTTGCCATCGATGCTCTTTCGGAAACAATAAGAAACTAACTTCGTTGCTAATGCATGTCAATTATTAGCAGATCAGAGCTAATAATTACATCACAACTGAAGACAGAGTTGTGAGAAGGTGTTAAATTAAAATTGATCCATGCTTTCATTGGCAGCAACGTCCCCCCAGCTCTGTCTAAATCAACAAGGCATGTTGGGAAAAAAAAGTAGCTGTCTGGAGAATGCAACATTCCGATCATTTTGTGCAGTTCCACTAAAATAGAGCTGAGCGTCCCTGTTCCAAAGATATTAAGTGTGATTACGATAATAGAGGACTGCTGATGAAATAATAAACACACAAATAGAAGCCGGTCACCTTTGCAGTCTCTCTTAAGACTAACTAGTTGGAGAAGATTAGGCTCGGAGTTGGATGAGGAGGATAGAGCAAAACCAATCTCCCTTTGGGCAGTCGCACTGAAATATAGAGACGTTGCTCGTGTGACATTTTAGTACAACTGCACAAAACACTCTTAAGAAAAAAGTGATTTGTGCAGTTCACCAAAAGGTCGCATGTAGTGACCCGACCTTAGACGGTCAAGCCTCTATGTTTCTGTGCCATCCCTGGATCAGTATGCTGGCACACACAGTACATCAATGTATATATCAAAGTGCAATCACATGTATAAATAACGTAAAACTAATATATACCTCATAAGTCATAGCGGAAACAAATAGTCGGGTGTGGAGTCCCATCAACGCCATCGGCAGGTTGAGTGTAGACCGTAACCCTGTATCGTAACTCTCACTCATCGAAGGAATCCTGCAACATGATACGTTGCAGCCGTGTAGGTCAGTACATTGAATGTACCGGTAAGATCACTATAAGAAAAACAGATGATAAACTATACTATATGCAATACGGCTTTGTGGCACTGTATCTGAGTTTTGTTTGCGTAAAAGCTGGTTTTATTTTCCCTACATCAAAGGAATTAACCGGAGTCTGTACTACGGAGTTTTCTATCATGACATGGTTCCGCCAACCAATGTCTCATAGCCCAAATCATCATAAGTTGCCCACAATTATGTTATCACCGGTGTTGAGAGTTCCGAGATAGATCCAAGTCCAGAGGCTCAAATTGTCCGTATCCGGGGACACGGCTAATCGATTAGGTTTTAACCCTCTGCAGAGGTTTGTACACTTTACCCACAAGATTCGATCCCTCTTTTTACGTTCTCGCACTTCAGGGTGTTTGAGAACAAGATGACCGAAACATGGTCTTCCGAAGAGTTCCTCTGACCACTGTCCGGTGCTCATCCAATCCTATCGTGGTTCTACATCTGCTAGCACCGTCCCAGCCAGAGTCATAACTAAGGTCAACCAAGCCAGAGCCCATAGTGACTTGCGGTTGCACAGGTAAGCTTCCGGGCATGAAGTATTCTTCCGTCTCTTTGAGTCTGGGTGAAGCTTTTCGCAAGATGTCATGGCGCTTCTCCATGCATCCCGGCCATCCACTGGTTGCTCCAGGGTGCCCGTCAACCGTCCTTCACCCAGTAGTGTGTATTGAATTCTTGTCTCAAGTCTCGAAATCTTGAAGTCTTGAAAGTCTTGAAGATGCAGTCCTTGCCGATGCCATCATGAATTTGTCATCATTGACGTAGAGTCCTCCATTCTCACACCACTCCCGAAAACTCATACCAACCCCGTCTACTATAGCGTAGCATTGAAACTAAACAACGTCTCGGGCGGTAACAGGGAGATGGGTTCCTACCTCATGCATTCTACTCAATTACAAGATTCAATAACACTACTGGAGGGATTGTTAAAAGGGTGCTACTACATGCAAATAAAACATAGGTATGAAAAACATGGTCAAAGTGAACTTGCCTGGTGTTACTTGGTGATATCAGCGCTCTCGAAAATAACTTATACTATCCGTCACTTCGTTGTAAATCTATAATCAAACATAGCATTCATATAAGCAAACATACTAGCAAGCAATTCTAACACTTAAAATAAAATCAACAAATAAAAATGCAAATCATCAAGGGACACCAAATAAAAACCAAAGAAAAACTACACCACAAAACTACTAAAGAAAACTCGAAGACATAACACAAAACAGTTTTGTCCTAAGTAAAAACTTAACAACAATTAAAACACTAAACTAATAAATTAACAGAAAAATAAAATTTAAATCAACTAAGTTAACAGAAAGTATTTTTCATAAAGTTTTACTAGCAAAAGGAAACACATAAAAAGCTAAATTAAAACTCTAATTATGCTTAAAACAAAACTAGTAAGAAAAAGAAATAAAATCTTATTACTCTGTAAATAAAAGTTCACCCTCTGTAACAACAGAAAAAAATCTGAAATAAAATATAACAAAGGTGAAAATAAATATTAAAATAATTAAAACAACAGAAAACAGCAGCAAGTTAAAAATAACTAGCGCAGTGTTGTTTTCGTGAAAAGCTAATTTTAATATAATCTATAAATACCCATATTAATCCTACTGCTAGGCAAGGTCAAAACAAATCAGTGGCAAAAAGAATCGCGAAGAAAAATTAATTCTAGCTCATATTATAGCAGAAATACTAATCTGACTAAAACCCATATAAAACAATTTTTAAAAACTAAAACATGGCCGAAACCATTTTATACAGAAACTTTAGGTAATTTGGGAACTAGAGCAAAAGGAATCAATCAAAAACTCTAAATAGCCTAGGAGATATAGAATTTACGAAACTGAAATTTTTCTGTTTTAAAAATAGAAACGAAAATAAAGAAAAAAAACGGGCGCTATTGGGCCTAGGGGGTGCGATCTGGAGCTACCAAACGCTCGGGCGTTAACTAAAAAACCGCGTACACTATATAACTAACAGAAACCGGTGAACCGGTTTTGATCTAAACTGAAAGAAAACCATACACTAAAACCGATCTAACGAAAAGAAACGATCTACTAAACTATTTTTTTTACTGAACGAACAGGTGCCTGGGACTTACAGAGAGATCGTGCTTTGGGGTGGCGCTTGGGCTCCGGTGGGGCGGTGGCTCCGGCGGTCGTGGGTGGCGGCGGAGGTGTCAGGGAGATGCGGCGGGGTGTGGCTCGTCCGGTGGTGTAGCCGGAGGTGGTCGGTGACGAGGAATGGCGACAGAACGAAGGGGCGAAGCTTAGAGCTCCGAGTGCTCCGGCGAAGACAACAATGTTGGTACGGCCGCTGTAGATGGAGAAGGAAAGCAAGACTTTGTCAAAACGGTTGTACGGATCGAGAGAAGTCGATACACAAAAGGAGAAGGCTTGGGGTGGCTCACCGACGTCAAAATCCGGCGATGAACTACAGCTTCTGCGGTCAGATTGGAACGACGAGTACGTGTTGTAGAGGTGGACTTGGCGAGAGATTTCAAGGGGAATCGGAAGAGGAGGGTCCGGGCTATTTATAGGACATGATGCTTGGACGAGGGGTTGACTCGGGATAAGATTTCCATGAAGATCGGACGCGGAGGTGGCGTCAAGAGCGTGTATGTACCGGACTCTGTTTATGTATGTGAAGAAGAAGGAAAAAGAGGTGGGGTCCAGTGATCAGAGAAAGAAAGAAGGAAAGAGAAAAAAAGAAAAAAAAGAAAAAGGGGATAGCGCTACGTGGGCATAGGCGCGGCGGCTGTAGCGCTAGGGTTTGGCACGCGGGCACTGGCGTCGCTGCTTGCTGGCTGCGGCGTTGGCTGCTGGGCCGGTTGGCCTGGCCGGCTCGCTACGTATTTTTTTTTGAAATAAGACAGAAAAATAAATATAGAGAAAATATAATATAAATTTATATAGGACATATATATATCTAAATTCTCAGAAAAATAAATACTACACCGTGTACATTTTTCCAGAGGCAAAATCCAAACTAGAAAAAAGCATTTTTTTATAAATTTCAAATAAACTCCAATTTGAATTCAAAAACTTTTGGCATTAATTTCTCCTGACTTTTTGGAGTGTCATGTTAGCTCCTCTCATACTCTTAAACAAGTATTTGTCACGGGTATTTGAAATAAATTTCGAATGCCAAGTTGAATGCAAATTCAAATGCCTCTGAAATTTCCAAATGCCACGACACAATCAGTCACACAACAATCAAACAATCAATCATAAATATTTATTTAATATAACATTCCAAAATTTAGAATTTTGGGATGTTACATCGCAATGGCAACGAGTAGAAAGGAAACAATTACTGGCCAATAACAGTTGATGACACATGCGACGACAAAAAAGAAGAATATTCCTTGTCCTAAGGGAAGATAACAACACGGTTGTGTTTGTCTAAAACGGTGTGAGGACGACAATGCAATATGGAAAGTACGCCGGACGAGCTACGTTTTGGGGAAAGGACTATGGAAGATCCACATGCAGCGACGTGGGAAGACGGGCAGTGGAGCAAGGCCGGAGGGGATACCTGGAGGTCGTCGGTATGTAACTAGGTGAGCGGCGGCGGGCGGAATCTGCGAGCAGGTGGCGTAGGCCCTGACGCGCCGGAGGTTGGTTAGAGAGAACGGCGTGTACCGCAGATCGGGACGTGCTGCCTCGGTACCGTCAAACGGAGAAACGATGCACTTCCTCCCTTTCCCCCGGCGGACAGGATGCAACCGGATCAGTGACCAACGGTGAGAGAGAGAGGGGCCACCGCACTCCCTTTCCCCCGGCGGACGAGATGCGGCCGGATCAGTGACCAACGGTGACAGAGAGAGAGGCCACCGCAGCCTTGTGTGAGATACTCTGAAGAGCGACAAACCAGGCAGGCAGGCTCCATTGTATATAGTGAGCGGACTACCTTTTTCTCCATAAAAATCAATTTATATTCTGTCTACGTGCCATTGAGCGCTATAACTTTATTTAAAAATAACTTTGTTTCGTGCACGCGTGGTACACGACCTCCCTAGGTAAACAACCGCTACATGCGTTCAAATTAGCACGTGGGCTGCCATTTCGTAAAGAAATGAGCTCCATCGTGTACCCGCGCGGGTGTGGCTGGGCACGAAGCGTGAGTACGTGCACGGTGCACCTATTCTCTTCTTGTATACGTACACCACCTACGTGGGGTTGTGTGAGAGAGATACAAACCTAGAGAGATATAGTGTGTGGGTTCTTGAGAGTTTTTTTGGGGGGTCAATCAAAAAATGTAACATATGCAATGTGTGTGAAATAGAGTCCTGGATATAACATATATATAGAGGGGGCGATCCACGAGAAGAGAGTGGAGGTATCATCGGCTTGAGGTGTCCATAGAATCAAAGAGAGGGATGATGTGTGTGTGTGTGCGCGCGCGATCGATAAAGAGTGCCATCGAATTTGTGTGTGCCCACGTCAAAGATATAGTGTGGCTGGCCTACTGGAACGTGAGATGGGACATGTGCAGTTTGTCTCTGTGGCATGGATACCTACCTGCAGCGCTCGACTATCGGTGTGTGGTGGGGGAAGAGGGAGGCCCAATTAACTATAGAGGTACAATGGTTGGTATATGTGTGGAGGAGGAGAGAGGCCTACCTCATGTATTAAGGACATCGATCTGCCTCATGTATTAAGGGAGATCGATCGGCATCCATGCATATGTGCAGGAGAGGAATAAGGTTGGGAGAGAGACAGAGCTAGAGTTTTGGAGGGGGTGGTAGTGGAGTTGCTTCTAACAAATGGTGGGATAGGCTTGCTAGACAAACGGAGGGCACGCCTGCAATATCAATAAGAGAGGAGATGGTTGCTTGTTCTCTGTGCACGTGCGTGTGAGAGACGGGTCAGGAGGCATGCACGAATGATGAGGGGGGACGATGTGGCTGTGGTAAGCAGACGTAACTACATAGGAAGATCAATCGCCCTTTCTTAGAGAAAGGAGAGACATAACTTGTGAGGTACGTCGATCGATGGGGGGGGTAGTTAAAGTCGATCTAGGTATATGTTGGGAGATCGATCGGTATGCATGCATGTGTGTGCTAGAAGCAAATGAGGCACGAGGAGAAGGATAGAGAGAGAGGGATGCATGTAGGAGGTGGTACGAGAGGCATACTATATCGAGGGGGGAGGAGTGTGCGAGTACGAGAACGATGAAAAGAGTGGTGGGAGTGAGGCATGGACGGTGACAAGAGAAGAGGGGAAGCTTGTGTTTGTGCTAGGCACACCTGGCTAGAGAGGCATATCGATCGATGTGTGCCGTAAAGAAGGAGTTGGGGGCCTACACACACCGTGGGTGAACGACCTAAAGTGAAAAGACGAATTTGCGCGATGGAGCTAGGGAATGCTGAGGGAGGGTGAGAGGGATGCGGGCGTGTGCATGCACAAGAAAAAGTTAGCGCTAGCTACATAGATAAGAGGGTTGTGTGTGTGTAAAAGACTAATAGAGATCATATATACTTCATTATAAAAAGCGAATTCGAATATTTGAACAATTTATCATAGTGTTTCAAACCGACGCATGTGTGCATATATATAACGGTGATACACATGGTGTGGTTATGAACATGTTATACTACATTTAATATATTTTATCTCTACTCTTATAAAAAAACGGAGTTGTTCATGATGGTGTGCCTGCCATCCTGCATTATAGGCCGTCCGATTTATATCTGGCGGATAGCAAGGAAACTATGATGGTTGAAGTTGACAACAATCATGATTGTAGATTCTTATTGACATAGAGAAACGAATTCAAATTTAGTTCGAATTGCAGCGGTAGTATAGACATTTGGAATGCACTAAAATGTTGGTATGAGTAGGTTACATGCATTATACAGCAAGCGAAAAAATTTAATCGGACATAACATGGATTCATACTCCCTCCTTCCATCTATATAGGGCGTAATGAGATTTTTAAGACCGCCTTTGACTATTGACAAGATTAATAGTACATGACATGCACAATGTGAAAATTATATCATTGAAAGAACCTTTCACAGACGAATTTACGGTGTGCTTTGTGTAAGTTGCATGTCATATATCATTGCTCTAATATTTGGTCAAAGTTAGCATCGAAAAACGCATTAGGCCCTATATAGATGGAAGGAGGGAGTAGCTTTGAATAGCATTTGTATAGTAAAACGGGGCAAGACCCTCTCTTTGTGTCGTGTGAATAGTTTTATTTTTTTCATTTTCTTTTTGGTTGAGGGAAGTGCAAATTTATTTGGTACGTACAAGTACAATATTACTACACGTTAGGCTTGTCCCTAAAATTCAACCCGCGTCTTGTTATATCCCGAAAATTCAGATATCGTGCTCCCAAAACTGGCGCCTTCACAACCCGCGCCTTGCTATCCCGAAATTACAACGCGCGCGAAAACTCCCTCCAGCTGCCAAATCCCGACACGCGAAATCCCCCTTCTAACCCTGAGCCGAAAGGGCCGCTAGTTCAAATCGGTGGGGGGGTACTTTTGTAACACACCCTACATTTTTGACAAGCGCGTCCCTAAGTCATCCTTGACCCCCTCCCATCGCCCCCTTTTCGCCATTCGAAATCCCAGGCCGCCATAACCTCTCCGCTCCAGCCGCGAAACCACACCCTCCTCCGTCCGGCACGTCACCGCTGCCCAGCCGGAGCCTCTTCCACGACGACGTCGTCCACCGCAACAGCTCGACGTCCCTCGTCCACCTCCCCGGATGAGGATCCGTCGTCCATCTTGCCGTCCCGCCGGTTCAGCCGGCCCGTCCTCCACCTCCAAGGTGCTGCTCCGACGATCGCCTCGTCTATCGCAGCTGCTCCATCCCCATAGCGCCGCCTTAACCAGCTCCATCGAAACCGCAGCATCCTCACCGACTCCTCGGACGAAGTCGAGGCCTACTCGGCGCCACCAAAGAGGTTGTACACTCATCGCATCGCACCTTCTCCTTAACTCGACCTCCCGGCGCCGACGGTGCTCCATCCCGCACCCCCATGGAGCGGCTACCTTGAAGCCGGCGCCGCGGGCAACATCTCCATGGTGGCTCTACCCCAGTGCGAGGCCCCTTCGGCGGCAGCGTCCATACCAGCTCGCTCGCCCAGCTGCTGCTCTGGCTCTCGCTCGCTCGCTGCTCTGGCTCTCGCTCGCTCGCTGCTCTGGCTCTCGCTCGCTCGCTGGCGCTGCTGGTGCTCTGGCTCTCGCTCGATCGCTCGCTCGCCCAGCTGCTGCTGCTGCTCTCCCCCTCGCTCGTGCTGCTGCTCTGCTCTGATTAAGCCACACTTCAGTCGACTGAATCGACTTTTGGGTCAGTCGATTTTCAGGGGTTGGGGGGCTCGCCGGAGTTAAGGAAGAACCACCCGCAGCGGGGACGGGGGCTCGCCAGAGAGGTACCCCACTATCTATCTTAGGGTTCAGGGTGGGGCGGGGGGCCTAGAGGGCTGGCCGGGGCAGCAGTGGCGAGTTGTTTCGGGGCGGCGCTAGGGCCGGCGGTTCAGCCGGTGGTGGCTAGCGGCTCAAGGGGGTGTAGGTTGAAGATGAACTGCAGACCCTCCCAAAACTACATGTCAAGTGCCTCTCTGCTACCATTGCGTTCAGTTTCGACAGTAGCATTCAGATTCCACAGTAAATTTCAGTTTCGACAGTTAAGTTCAGAGTCAACAGTTTTTACCTCATCTGTTGTAGTCAGGTGGTTTTTGGTGATGTTAATTTTACATCCATTTTACATCATCTATTGGAGATGCTATTAGAATCCCACTTGAGATTGACGATGTCTGTCTTGTGCTGCTTCAGCCTTGACGTCTTACGGCTCACCGGAGCTGCTCCAACGACAGAACGATCCATCACAACAGAGCAGTGCCCTGGACGCCGTCTACAGATTCCTGAGATCTTCCTCCACACCTCCGACAGCCACCTCTGCCTCAACTGCTTCAGCGACCAACCCAATGATGCTGAGGTCGACACGGCTACGGCAAAGAGGTTGTACACTTGTTGTATCACTTATTACTATACATTCACGTCGATCCATTAGGGCTATTTTGGTTCAACGGAAAAACGTCGATCCACTGGTTGTTACCATCACTCTAAATTTCTGCGTGCTCTCCTTACATAATCTCACCATATTTTTTTCGTATGCATGTCAGATATTGTACACAGTCATGCTGAACATGTAGAGAAAAAGAGAAGAGTTTTGCGCGGCAATACAATGTCATGCAGACATCGCTCCATGGTGGGTTCAATGGCAAACCCTCCCCACCCCTCTCCAGATTGTAATCCAGAGGAAGATATCTAGTCTGAGGCGGATTCAGACGCCGCTGACCACACCTATTTACCCCCCAAGGTGTTTGCTCTACCTTGGCATGATGATGTTAGTCATATCATGCATATGTTGCCTTGCAGTGCCAACTTTTGACATCATATATGTCATCTGCTTAGTTTAGACATGTTCTGTAATGCCACCTGTTTAGTTTCTATATCATATATGGGAATTATGCAGTCTCATGTCTTTTAGCCAGCCATAATATATGTGAAATGTGCAATGCCATCCTGTTTAACCAGGCATCATATATTTGAATGATATCTTGCCCATCCTTTTCTTCATTACATTTCCATTTGTCGACAATGTTTGTACATTAAACTACTCTTCCTGTGAATCAGCCATTTGGGTGGGAGATGGAAAAATCTGGAGTGAAAACAAGGCCTTCAGAGCAGACAGTGCTACCTATCGAAGCAGATCTCTTGTTAGGTCCCGATAGCTCCTCAGAGATGGATTCAGAGACAGATAACCAGTCCTATTCCCCCACTGAGGTGTATGCTCTAACTTGGCACGGTTATACTGCTCATATCATGCATACAGTGTCTTGCTTTGCATAGTTTAGACATCATATACACAATATTCAACACCATGTTCTTAGTTCAGACATCATATCGAATGCCCTCTGTTTAGCATATAAATCACATATGTGAATTAAATGATGCGATCCTGATTACTTAGATAACATGTAGGTGAATTATGTCATGCAATCCTGTTTAGTTATTCATCATATCTTTGAATTATGTTATGCTATGCTATCCAGTTTAGATAGACATCATATATGTGAAATTATGTCATGCTATCCATTTTAGTTAAACAATATACATGTCAACTATTTCATGCCCTCTTTTTTCCACACTATCTATTGCATCTGTCTCTCATAGAATCTCTGTACATTCAACTATGTTTCCTGTTTATCAGTCATTTGAATTGGAGCAGGTGATGCCAGTATCTAGCGGACTAAAAACACGGTCTTCAAATAAAACAGTGCTACCTCTTGGTGGAGATAGCACCCCGGTTTTACATGCACAAGAACCAGCCCTACAACACATAACCCAAACTCTCGCAGATTGTACCCCTACGGCGATGGACAGAGAACAGCTTCACCCAATCTAACCCCAACCCCAGCCGATAGTAACCCAGTTCCTATTGACACAACACCATCTCCACCATAGAGCTCCCAAACAAGAGCAGTTAGTAAGGCAGCTCCAATGCCCAAAGGGCCAGTACTATCATGGCGAACCCCAACTCCACCAGTTAGTACGCCTATTCCTGTGGAGGAAGCACAACCAGCTAGTCGCAGTTTAGCATCTATCGCATTTGATGTTGTTAAATCGTATGTGCGTATCTTCCCATCTTGGAAATATTATACTAAATATGAAGGAAAATGCCAGTTGCAGGTGTTTGTCCAGGAGTTATGTGTAAGTAATGTTATTCATGTCAATTACTTTGCTTCGTCCCATACATCCTACCTCCATGATGGTTATAATACAGCAAATTTTCCCATTTTTCTCTATAGAGAAGGACCGATTTGGAAACTCAGGATGAGGTAACCTGTGCTAATACCTCTGCTATCTTCAAGAATGCTTGGTGGCAGTATCAGAATTACCTGAAGAAAACGTACTTCACCGGCAAAGAAAATCATCAAATTCCCTTACATTCTCCTGAGACACATTTACTGGACGATGACTGGGAACGCCTTGTTCTATACTGGTCCCGAACCAAGAATTTGGTAAGGTCTATGAGCTCATTTTCTATTTTTAAGTATTATATTCTTGCGTCTTACTATACTCTGTTCATGTAGAACAAGTGCCTAAACCTGAAGAACAACTGTTCTAATTTAAGATTCCATTGCTATCATAGTTCAAAAAAGCGCTAGAAGTTAATTGTGCGTTTTGCCACCGCCTTGCGCTTTACTGACCAAAGCGCATGCTTATGCGCAGTTATGCACAGATTATGCGTAGTTATGCGCAATGCATTTTGCCAACGCCTAGAGCCTAGGCGCGCCTTTTTTAACTATGATTGCTTTGCTCTTGTATCACTGTATTTACTCATACAAACTTATTTTTAAATTGAAGGATCCAATCGAAACTCCAACGGCACAACAGGTATGTTCACGCATGTTTCTTTAACATGTTTGCTCTTATCAATAGCTCTGTTGATTTCAATTTCAATTGTGTATACAATTGACTTTCATATCATGCACATTACTAGCATCACAACAGAGCCAATAGTGTTGTTGTACATGTAGACCCGAGGTACCCATCTGAAATCTTGTTGTGCCGTGTAGTTTCCCACGCCTTGTATTCGTTCACTGCTGCTTTGTCTTGAACTGATATGATTTGAACCGTGTCTCTATTTTGATTTGGCAAGACAATGCAGTGACCATAGGACATAGATATATGCTTGTTTGATGCTTTTATTATGTACTAGTACTTGGCAATAGAAGACTTGGTAGTTTAATCCTGTCCACCTCACTAATGAACTGGTTCACCGAAATGAGTTTCATATACTAGTACATGCTAAACTTGTTATGTGTCTGCTTGTTTCTTCTTTTAGAATGCTGACAGAATATTGGGGAAGAGTGCCTTATTAAGCAATGGTAAAGGAAGTAATGCAGATAAGGTTCAGGATAGTGACACATCCTTGTTGGTCTCCAACAAAGCTGATAAAACAGCTAAGGAAGACTATCTTGAAGACAGCGAGACAACCCCAAAGTCCTGTCTTGGTTTAGTGTTCGAGTTACTGGCCACTGCCGCTTGCACAAGCTATTCAAACTCACTGTCTGAATCAGTTCAGTTTCTTGAGTCTCAACTACAAGCTGGAAGATATCGATCAGCTGTGCTGCAATAAGAAGCGGAAGGACTGCGGAAGTACCTGGAGCATTCAGATGCATACTTTCTGGTGCAACAGCAAGCGTTGGAGGATTTTAGCGCCAAATAGGACAAAGCTAATCAGCTTGCTAAGCTTATTGCCAGCATGGTGGATACCCAGGATAACGTTTCTTGAGCTCTCCTGAAGTTGTTTCAGTTGTGCTCTTGTTTTGCTACCGCGTTTATTTGCACTAGTGGCCAATTTTGACGGCCAGTGTATGTAATGTGCTTCTTTGTTCCCTATATTTGCACTGGTGGCGAACTTTGATGCCCAGTGGATGTAATATGTGTAATAGCGGTAATAGGCTAGCGTTAATTGCTTGCTTATTTATTTCCTTATTGTCTTGTTTAGTTGTTTGCTTGTAGTCACTGCAGTTCTTTTTCTGTTTTTTTCTAGTGGCCACAATAGCCTATTTTTGGTAACTAGGCCAAAATAATCATGGAAACACACGGACTGTTGTAACCATGGGCCTCCTCCAGGCCGTATGATCCATGGGCCTTTGTCCGGCCGTAGGATCCATCGGCCTTCTATACGGGCCTTAGGGTCCATGGGCCTTCTACGGGCCGTAGGGTCCATGGGCCTTCTACGGGCCGTACGATCCATGGGCCTTCTATGGGCCGTACTATCCATGGGCCTCATACGGGCCGTAGGATCTATGGGCCTTCTACGGGGCGTATCATCATTTCGCCAATCGTGGGCCGTACTATTCGCGGACCATAACGGGCCGTTAATAGGCCGTATTTGATAACTCAATGAAAACAGCCCAACAGGTTTTTTTACATGAAAACGGCCCAACGTATTAACGGTCCGCAAACGGGCCGACTGTAACGACGGGCTGAATTTGGCCCACAAGCAGAAAATGACAGTAACGGGCCGTATGTAACCGAATGCTGCAAATGAGCCCAAGAATCAATGGGCCCTGAGAAGGTCGAAAGATAACTTGGGCTGGAAACGGCCCAATGGAATAACGGGCTGTTAATGGGTATAAAGTGATACACTGTTCATTACGGGCCAGTTTCACCACGGGCCGTTAATGGGCCAAGATTTACAAAGGTCCTCATATGGGCCAAAAGAAGTCATGGGCCACACATGGGCCGGAAGTTAAAACGGGCTGAATCATATTGGACGGCCAGATGACGCTACTGGGCCTAATTCAGATAGGGCATAACGGGCCCTGGGCTAGCGGGCTGTAAATGGGCTATATGCGAACAGGCCGTTAACAGGCTTTCCGTGGGCCGGCCCGCCACCTTTTGACCAAGTCAAACGGTCCGGCCTTTTCACAGGAATGGGCCTCTATTCGGCCGTGCCACGTGTCACCGTATCATAGGCGCCTTCGGTCCAATGAGCGGATGACATCTATCCCAACGGTGAGGCGACACATGTTTCCTCCAGCCAATGATGATTTTACACGTGGAAAATCCCCATTGGTCGGGGCTGTTAACGGGTTATCGGATCCAAAACCCGACCCGATAGCTTAACGGCGTTCCGTTACGGTGGATGCCACGTGTCGGTCACCCTTGACGAAAGCACTTCTGTGACGCGCGATTTATCGTCATGGAAGTGGACACTTTCGTGATGATAATTTTGGTAATGTCATGGAACACTTCTACGACAGCACATGTATGACTATCTTGATTCTGTCATAAATTTGTCATGGATGTACATGCATGACAAACAACGCGACCTACTGTGACAAACACGTATCATCACGAAAGTGTATTTTTTTTGTAGTGTTTATACCCCTTTACCTGTGCACGGACAGTCAGAGCCACGCCCACGGCCACACCAAACAGAGCAGGGGAAGTGAACCGAGGTAAAACCAAAGCCCGAGGCAGCCAGAGCAACGCCAAGGCCAAGACCACAAAGAGCAGAGGGACAAAGGAGGTTCCCCCGGCAAGGCCCTTGCCGGGGCAGCCTCAGCGGCCCCCGGCAAGACCCTTGCTAGGGCAGCTCGCCCACGCCAGCGGAGCGCACCACCCCTGAGGCCATGGTTCCCAACACCATCAACCGCGTCAGGGCAGGGCTCGGGAGGCGCCTCCATGGTGGCATGCAGATCTTTGTGAAGATGAGGAACACTCAAGATCAGATGAGGATTAGAAGACGACGATCCTCGACAAGATCCTTGCCGAGGAAAGCCATGAGACCCCCGACAAGATCCTTCCTGGGGACGACAGGGCGTCGTGGCAAGACCCTTGCCGGGCCACCCGGCAAGGCCCTCACCAAGGACGACAGCGGGACCACAGCCAGGCTCGCGTTGACTAAGACTCCACCGACCGTCCCCAAGCAGCCGCAAGCTCAACCAGCTGGGCACGCACATGCGTGGCGACGAGCGGCCTCTACGACAACTCAGCAAGCACCTGCGTGGTGGCATGCAAATCTTCATGAAGACCCTACCACCGCGCCACCTCAGCTGCCTGCCTGCCTACATGGCGCCGCATGCGTCGCTGGCCAGGGCGCGTGTCAAAGCGAGGAGGAGCGACGACGGACGGGACAGGCCTCGTTCCCATCCCCAATAAAGCGAGGGGACACCTAGGCGATGCATTAAATGCATCTTGTCCTATAATACGGGCGATAAGCTTGCAGCGCTGTTACCTGTCCACCTCCTGTGTGCCACTGTGGCAACCCCTTTTTTCTATAAAAGGAGGCCCGAGGTGACCAGGAGAAGGATTCGGCTTTTCTGGGCTCGTTACACCCCGTAGCTAGCTTAAGAACACAAGAACTCTCTAAAATACACCCACCAAAGCAGGACTAGGGTTTTACGCATCCTCGCGGCCCAAACCTGGGTAAACAATCCTTGTGCTCATTACTAATCCTACTCTTCACACAACCCTGCGCCCCAGCAACCGTAGTAGGGATTCTTGTGATCCCATAGGTGTCGTTCCACACCGACATCTTTGGGGCGCCAGGTAGGGGGCGCAATTGTGAGAATCTGGTCTAGTAGCTAGCCTAGCAGTTCTTCGTCGCCATGGCTCCCAAGAAGGAGACGGCTAGGAGAAAAGGGCGCCGCCTGCGAACGGGAAGGACGTCAGCGCGGCAGCAGAAAAGCTAAGTCATTCAACACTTTGAGTTACTTCCTTTTTTATATATAAGGTTATCGTCCCCGTAGGTCTCGCCTATGTACGAGAAACCTGGACGCAAAGGGGCCCTCCCGCAATTGGCAACGCCCTTGTTCTGTTTCGAGTCTGCTCAACAGCTCAAAGCGGCCGTGTCGAGAGTGGCAGGGTAGCCTTCCGCATTTGGCAACGCTCCAGACCCTGACTCGAGTCAAACTCGACAGTCGGGGCGGCCGCACTAAGTGCGGTAAGGTGGTTCACACGGCAGCAAGCACACCCGGCAGGCTAATGGGGATCCATCCCCAAGATGCCGCGCTGGGTTTACGCGCCGGCAAACCTACCCGGTTGACGTAGGGTGGACGCACAAAGGGAAATCGAACGGGAAAATAACATGTCTGGTGCTAAACGTGCTGCAGAGTCATATTACATCAAATTGTTGCTGCGGTTCTAACTAGAGATAGCAATTGTCTTGGTTGTGTAAGTGCATCTAGTGCCACCCCTAGTTGGTTTTGGAGTATTGACGACAAACCTGGTTGAGGGACTAATGTGTTTGTGAGAATTGCAGGATAACACAGGTAGTAGTCCCTTATTGATTTGGTTTACCTACCGGAGATGACCCCTAAAAATGTATGAAGACATTGAAGGCGATGGTGGTATGTGAAGATATTCACATTGAAGACTATGGCAAGAGAAGGCATTGCGTGAAGACTATGGAGCGCGAAGACCTAGTTGTTTCGTTGTTTCCTTTTCTTCTTTGTTGAGTCGTAGGAACCACCGTACTGTTAAGTGGGGTCCCAGTGAACAAATTCAGAGTGACTGAATTGATGCTCAACGAAAATCCTATGTCTTCGAGTGAAGACAATGAGAGCAAATCTTATCCAGAGCTGGATGAGTCAGCTTTACTTGTAACCCAAGTCAAGCTGCCGCGTGTGTTTGAAATCTGACCGTTGGAGCACGTGTCAGTTCCTTAGTGACCCAGGGTCATTTCGGACAAATCAGGTCGGGTTGCCTAGTGGCTATAAATAGCCCACCCCCTACACCATAAATTAGTGGCTGCTCAGAGCTAGTGCACGGCTTTTGTCGTTTGAGAGCAACCCACCTCCGAAGCTTTTGAGAGAGAGAAATCATTGCGAGGACAAAGCCCAAACACCCAGAGCCAAAGAGTGTTAGGCGTCACTGAAGACTTTCTATCCGCGTGACCTGAAGACTTGTTACACTTGAGGACTATGAATCCTCCAGCCGGTTAGGCCGTGTTCTGAGCATCCAAGAGTCATTGTGGATCGCCGGTGAACGAAGTCTGTGAAGGTTTGGAAGTCTACCTTGAAGACTTACCGGAGTAATTGGGCGAGGACTGGGTGTCGTTAGCTCAAGGGGAATAAGGTGAAGACGCGGTCTTCTGAGTTAAATCTCAGCCTCCCTAACCAGACGTACAGTTGTCACAGCAACTGGAACTGGTCCAACAAATCCTGTGTCCTCAACAAGTGATTGGTTCTATCCTCTCCCTCTCTTTACTTACAGTTTGTCTTTGTGAAGTCATTGCTTGTTTGCTTTACCTATTTGTCTTCACTGTGTGACTTCTATCGTTGTTTGGCTTCATACCATCTTCCATCCTGATCCGTACTACCTAGCTGCTATTAGTCTTCGCACTTGCACTTAAGTGAATACTTGACTATGGCTTGCCTAGTGTAGTCTACCTTCTGCTGCATATCAATAGGTTCATTTCTATTGTTTGTCTTCGAAGCTCTCATGTTTTGAAGACTTTCATTAAAATCGCCTATTCACCCCCCTCTAGTCAATAACTAGCACTTTCAATTGGTATCAGAGCAAGGTACTCCCTTGTTCAGTGTGATTCGGTTTAACCACCTGGAGTTTTAGCTATGTCGACTGCAGGGATAATCAAAGTCTTCGCTGCTTGCCCCGTCTTCGATGGAACTGAATATCCCTACTGGAAGAATAAGATGCGCATGCATCTTGAAGCCATTGATGTCGACCTCTGGTATGTCGTCAAGAATGGCGTTCCCAAGACTGGTGAAGGTGTCACCCCTGCTGATGTCAAGAAGTTCATTCAACTGGATTCTATTGCCAAGAACATCATCTGTGGTCATCTGACCAAATGACAGTATGGCCGTGTGAGTGCTCTGGAAACGTCGAAGATAGTCTAGGACTGGCTCTCCAAGTTCAACGAAGGCGTCTCAACCCAGAGAGATCAAAGGATCAGTGTTCTTCGCAACCTCTTCAACTGCTTCAAGAGAAATGATAATGAGAATGTCCAGCTCACGTTTGATCGCCTCACTGACATCACAAATGAGCTTCGTGCTCTCGACGCCACTGAGATTACCAAGCATGAAATCGTCAAGACACTACTGAGATCACTTGACGGCTCGTTCGACACCCTTGCCCTCATGATACAAGAACGCCATGACTCAAGACACTCGATCCGTCTGATATACTTGAGAGGCTCAACACACATGAGTTCCAGCTATCTGAGAAAAGAGATATCTATGGTCCCAACTACGGCCGAACTCGTGCTTTGAAGGCAAAAGTTGTTTCCTCATCTGAAGAAGAATCTGACTGCAGTTCTGATGATCCTGAAGACATTGGAAAGGAACTTGCTATGCTTGTGAAGAAGTTCTAGAAGTTTACTAAGAAGAAGGGCTTCAGAAAGTCTTCATGATCCATCTCAAGAAATGATGAAGCTTCCACTCATGACTACAAGAAGAGAACATGTCACAAGTGCAAGAAACTTGGACACAACATCTCTGAGTGTCCACAGTGGGACAATAAGAACAACAAGAAGAAGAAGAGCAAGGAATATGATTCTGATGACAAGAAGAAGAAGAAATCCTCAAAGTCTTCTTCCAAGTCCTCATCCAAGTCTTCATCTCATAAGAAGAGCTCATCTGGCAAGGCTCGTGCTTTTGTCGGCAAGGAGATGGATTCAGAGGAGGAGTCTGCTTCTGAGGAGGCGGAGGTGGAGTCTGAGGAGGAGTCCAATCTTGGCGTTGCAAGTCTGGCTCTAGCTACAGCCTACGTTGCCAAAACCATCTTCAACACTGAAGACAATGGCTCCGTCACCAACGCTGAAGCTAATGACAAGGACGACTCTTCTCCCACCTACTGCTTCATGGCACGTGGTGCCAAGGTAAAATCACGCAATGCTTAGTTTCAAACATGTAGTGAAGATGACTCTGATTGTGAATCCAAACCCAGGTACAAAACACTTGCTAAAATTGCAACTGAACAACAGAAAGCTATGGAACATACTAAAAAACTGTTACATAAAAGCGATGACCTGTTGGACGTTGAAATGGCCCGTTCTCAGTCATTAATTGAAGACATAAAAAATCTTCATGTTAAGTACCAGGAACTTGAAATTCGTCATGAAACGCTCTCAACAACTCATGAAAAGCTCTCCTATGATTATCTTCAAAGGAAGCAAGAGCTTGTGAAATTGAGAGCGACTCATGAAGATCTTCAAAAAGATAATGAGTCACTTCGCGCTCAACAGATCAGTTCCGCTCAGGAAAGATTTGAACCACCATGTCTAAAATGCCTTGTGCGTGATAACGCTACTTCTGTTGCTGAATGTTCTACTGCTGCTACTGTTGCAATATCTTCAACTGCTGATGTGCTAACTAACCCCTCTGCTGAGGATGCCACTACTATTGCTGATGAAAATGCTAGGTTGAAGACATTGCTTGAAACAGGGATGTACAAAAGTCTCAAAGGGCATCAGACACTGTGCGATGTCCTCAAAAAGCAGATTCTGATCCGAAACCCTAGGAAAGAGGGTGTTGGGTTCGAGAGGAAAATGAATGTTGATGGATCCTACTGGAAGCCTGAGCAGTACCTCAAAACCACATGGGTTGCTGCAAAGGGACCTTCAGTGGATCCATCCACCTTATCTGGCTTCACCTGTGCTAACCCTATTATCATTGATGCATCCTTTGATGCAAACTATAAACTGTTTAAGAATCAGAATGGTGAAGTGTTTGCCAGCTAACTGCAGGAATGGGCCACCTATGAAGAAGATCTGGGTTCCCAAAAGTTGTCTTGAGAATCTTCCTGTGAATGTCATCATGACACCACCTGGGAAGAAGACAAATCCTAGACCAAAGGCTTCATATGGCCCAAAGGCTTCATACAAACAGAGGACTCACCTGAGTCACCCTAACGCCAATGTTTTGTAGGGAAACCATACTCAGACTTATGAATATGAGCGTGTTTCATTAAACCGCTATGTTCATAAGACTAAGAACTTTTCTGCTTATTCATATGAGTATCATTCATCTCCTGCAAGGCTATTTGCTAGGGCTCCAAAGCCGAAGTTCTCAGATGCTGCACTTAGACTCATTGCTTCTAAGCCACCCCTGAAGATGTGGGTGGTTAAGAAGAATTAACTTTCTTTTGTAGGGAAAGGTCTCCAGCCGGAAATCAAAGGCGGCTGATGCTATTGCTGGGGCCCTAAGACATCTTGTAGGGCGCAAGATCAAATGCCAAAATGGTCTCACTACGTATTTTGTTCCTGAATTGTTTGCCAATCATCCTATCAGTCCTAATCTTGATCTGAGCTTTGATAATCCTCTGGCCCATCAAATGTTTATGCTTCACGGTACTCTTGGTGAAGCATATCCCCCTAACTGTACTGTAGGGTATGACACCTCATGCTTCACAATGGATTATGGATAGCAGATGCACTAATTATATGACTGGTGATCGAAGTCTTCTCATGGACTCAACCTTACGTCCATCTGACAAGAGTCACATCACATTTGCTGACACTGGTAAAAGCAAGGTATTGGGTCTAGGTAGAGTTGCAATCTCAAAGGATCAGCACATGGATAAAGTGATGCTTGTTGAATCCCTTGGTTTCAACTTAATGTCTGTCTCAATGCTTTGTGACTTGAACACGATTGTGATATTTGGAAAATATCATTGCCTTGTACTTATGGAATCTGACAAGTCTCTAGTCTTTGAAGGGTACCGGAAAGATGATCTATACATGGTAGATTTCTCAGCAGGGCCACAGCTTGCCGTATGCCTTCTTGCAAAAGCTTCAGAGTGCTGGCTCTAGCATCGGAGGCTAGGGCATGCTTCCATGAGGAACTTACACACTCTCGCAAAGAAGAAGCATGTCATAGGCATCGAGGGCGTCAAGTTCAAGAATGATCACTTGTGCGGTGCCTGCGAAGCTGGAAAGATGACTAGGGCCAAGCATCCCTCGAAGACAATCATGACGACATCTCAACCCTTCGAGCTGCTTCACATGGACTTATTTGGCCCTACTCACTACTCTACTCTCACTACAACTGCTTGTCTCTATGGCTTCGTCATTGTTGATGATTATTCAAGATATACATGGGTTCACATAATTCTCTACAAGACTGAAGTGCAGGATGTCTTCGGACGCTTCGCCAACCGTGCCATGAACAACTATGGCGTCAAGATCAAGCATATCAGGAGTGACAACGGCACAGAGTTCAAAAACACCGGCCTCGATCTGTACTTGGATACATTAGGCATCACTCATGAGTTCTCAGCTCCGTACACCCCTCAGCAGAATGGCATCATGGAGCGCAAGAACAGAACACTCATTGAGATGGCTCGGACGATGCTTGATGAATACAAGACACCCAGAAAGTTCTGGCCTAAAGCTATTGATACTGCATGCCATGTCATCAACCGTGTTTATCTTCACAAGCTTCTGAAGAAAACATCCTATGAACTCCTCACTGGTAAGAAGCCAAATGTCAGCTAGTTCAGAGTATTTGGTGCTAGGTGCTGGATCAAGGATCCACATCACACTTCAAAATTTGCACCGAAAGCACATGAAGGCTTTATGCTCGGTTACGGAAAGGACTCGCACTCCTACAGAGTCTTCAACCTCTTTCACTATAAAGTGGTTGAAACTGTGCATGTACGGTTCGATGAGACTAACGGCTCGCAAAGAGAGCACCTACCAAATGTGCTAGATGAAGTTCCACCCAGTGAATCCATCAAGCTAATGGGAACTGGAGAAATCAAACCGTCTGAAGCACAGCCTAAAGAGGAACTTATCATTTCTGCACCTAATCAACCTAAAGACAATGCTCAGCCTGAAGACAATCCTCCCAACGATGACAATGATCACCAAGAGCAAAATCTTCGTCCAGTTCATCCTCATATTGCAAATGAAGTACAGATTGAGAAGATAATTGATAGCATCAATGCGCCTGGTCCACTCACTCGTTCAAGAGCAACACAACTAGCAAATTTCTGTGGGCACTTTGCTTTTGTCTCAATATCTGAACCTAAGAAAGTTGCTGAAGCCTTCATGGAACCTGAATGGATTCAAGCTATTCAAGAAGAGCTTCAACAGTTCAAGCTGAACAATGTCTAGGAACTTGTCAAGCGTCCTGACCCCCGCAAGCACAACATAATAGGCACAAAATGGATATATCGCAACAAACAAGATGAGCATGGTCAAGTTGTCAGAAACAAAGCTCGTCTCGTTGCTCAAGGATACACTCAAATTGAAGGGATTGACTTCGATGAAACATTTGCTCCTGTGGCTAGGCTTGAAGCTATTCGCATACTGCTAGCCTATGCTAACCATCACAACATCTTGCTGTATCAAATGGATGTGAAGAGTGCATTTCTCAACGGCAAGATTGAAGAAGAAGTGTATGTCGCACAACCTCCTAGCTTTGAAGATCCAAAACATCCTGATATGGTGTACAAGCTAAACAAGGCACTGTATGACCTCAAACAAGCCCCTCGCGCTTGGTATGACATGCTCAAAGACTTCCTGAAGAGCAAAGGCTTCAAACCTGGTTCCCTAGATCCCACACTCTTCACGAAGACATATGATGGTGAACTGTTTGTGTGCCAAGTATATGTGGATGACATTATCTTCGGCTGAACGAACCAGAAATACAGTGATGAGTTTGGACACATGACGCAAGAGCAATATCAGATGTCCATGATGGGTGAGCTGAAGTTCTTCCTTGGTCTTCAAATTCGTCAGCAAAGAAATGGCATCTTCATATCTCAAGAGAAATACCTCAAAGATTGTCTGAAGAAGTTTGGAATGCAAGACTGCAAAGGTTACACGACGCCAATGCCAACCAAGAGTCATCTGGGTCCTGACGCCAATGGTAAAGAGTTCGATCAAAAGGTATACCGCTCCATGATTGGTTCTTTACTTTATTTATGTGCATCTAGGCCACATATTATGCTTAGTGTTTGCATGTGTGCTCGATTCCAAGCGGCACCAAAGGAATCGCATCACTTAGCTGTGAAGCGAATTCTTCGATATTTGGCTTACACCCCAACATTAGGATTATGGTATCCAAAGGGCTCAGAGTTTGATCTAGTTGGATTCTCGGATGCTGATTATGCTGGTGACAAGGTGGATCGCAAGTCTACATCAGGCACATGTCACATTCTGGGACGATCACTTGTCTGTTGGTCTTCAAAGAAGCAGAACTGTGTATCACTCTCCACTGCTGAATCTGAATACATTGCTGCTGGATCATGCTGCACTCAGCTTCTATGGATGAAGCAAACACTCAAGGACTATGGCATCCATCTGAAACAAGTACCACTCTACTGCGACAACGAAAGCGCCATCAAGATTGCCAACAACCCAGTTCAGCACTCGAAGACAAAGCATATTGAAATTCGTCATCACTTTCTCAGAGATCATGTCATGAAGGAAGATATTGATATCATACATGTCAACACTGAAGAGCAACCGGCAGATATCTTCACAAAGCCCTTGGATGAGAAAAGGTTTTGCAAGTTACGGTGTGAGCTAAATATCTTGGAATCCTCAAATGTCCTGTGATCAGGCACACATCCTAACACTTATGCATGATGATGACTTAGATGTGCAACACACGAAGTAAAGTATATCTTTAATCAATGAAGACTTACATTCTAAGTGTGAATACATTAACGCGGAATTTGACTTCGGAGCGCCACGATAATTGTCCGCCGTGTCTGGGTCTAATACTTCCTATACGGTGGGTAACGCCACCACCAAATTCTTCTGTTTGAAGTGTTTTTCTCATGGCATTACATTTGCTATGTCTTCGCATTTGGTTTGTCTTCAATTTCAACTTGTCTTCATGATTATCTTCACTATGTTGATTTGGTTGCATTCTGATATATACATATATTAGTGTTCTGTCCTCTACATCATTCACTTATAGCTATGTCTTCTCGTTTGAATCTTTTGAACTAAGTGAATGTGATCGGACCCTAACCTCTCTATGCTTCCTACCTCAAACTCTATCTATCCAAATCATATGCATTCTGTTGAAACTGTCGAATGTCTTCTCTGCGTCCTAGTGAGCAGAAGATACAGAGACAAACATTAAATCTGTTTTAAATGTTCAATTCTTATTGCCTGAAACCCGGAGAAGCCAGAACGACCGTCCGACAGACCAGGCGGGCGTGGGAACGTGGGACATCTCCCAATGTGTTGCATGTTCGCCACGTGCCCCTCAGATGTGAACCGCCAGGTGCACCTGCGTAATTGCGCTGTGTCGTCCCTTTCCTATAAATACCCATCCAATCGCGGTCAAAATCCTCCTTCCACCTCTCCACCTCGACAAACCATAGCGCCACCGCTAGCTCTCGACGGCGCCGACAACGAAGCGCTTAGCTGCCGCGACCTCTCCGACGCCGTCTTCACGCCGGCCGCGGACACCGTCTTCTCCGCCGCCGCCGTAGGTGTCCTCCGTCGCCAAGTTAGGGCACGGAAGATCGAACTGCTCGGCCTCATCTTCTACTCCGTCTATCAGTTCATCGTGTGGTAAATTAAAACCCTCTTTTCACAATCTTTTTGATCCTATAGATTCATCCTTTCTACCAAAAGTGGTTTCTCCCTCCACAAATTTGGATCTATCCTGTCTGCATCTCATATAATGCTTAGTATATTCACTTATGCTTCACACATAGTTAGATTCCTCACTTGTACTTATTATTGGATTCGTACAAATCTGGAACCAACTCTCAACATATAAGTGAATGTCTTCGCGCTATGAGGTCAATGTCTTCTAAACTGATTTATCTTCAAAATCTTCTGAGAATGCATATGACCTCTTCCCCGTCCCTCGCATCTCTAATGATGTCACAGGTACATGTCCGTGGGAGAATCCCTTGGTTCTCATAGTCTGCATTCATTTGCAGAATTCTTACAGCATCACATCAACTCTCCCGAAGCCAGTTCCTGTCTAACCTGCAGACGGAAGCCTTTAACAATGTTGAAGCCATTCAGTCTGAACTTCATGGCAACAGAGAAGTCTGCAAGGAAGGGAGGCAGACAGCGCTGTGGGAACACCTCAAGAGATTTGCCTCCTGACCTCTATGAGCTGTACAAGACAGATCCAGAGGAGGATTACAATCAGCGAAAAACCCGAATCCAATGGATTCGAAGATATTGGGCAGAACAATGGTACAAGTACAGGTTCGTGACCCAGGAATATGCTGAGAAGAATGCCATCAAGCGACCATGGGGAGACATTTTGTACAAAAATCTTCCACCCAGGTCCAGAGCTGAAGCCATTGAACAAGGCTTCTACCCTTGCATGGTCCGTGGACCACAGCCTGCAGATGCCGACCCATCTTCATTGCTATGGTGTCGTGACGACAATTTGTTCAAGTGCAACTTCTAGTTTGCCAAGAACTCTGCCAAAGAAAACAAGAAGTCGCGGGGATTAGACTTCAATCCAGGCCCCTCTGCTCCTCGTGCCGATGGCACACGCGAAGCTGAACCCAATCTTGTTGGACCCTTCTACAACCTAGAAGGTCTCATCACTCATATTATGGTTCAAGGGACAGCCGTGGATGAGCCTGCAGACGACGCTGATTCTGACGAAGCGCCTGCACCACCGAAGCCAAAGAAGCTGAAGAAACCTAAAGCTTGGAAGCCTTCCCCTGCACCAACAGCCTCACGAGTGAAGCCTCTAGCCACTGCTCCTCCTGCGCCAAGTGTGCAGTCTAAAGATCTCTCACGCATCTCCAAGTCTGAGAAGAAGAAAAAGAAGCCTATGCACTCCACTGGTCCAGCTCTGACCCCTGCTGCTGTTCCAAGGAACGAGAATGACGCCATTGATCTGTCAAGTGACGACGATCTTGCTGATGACGCTCTTGAGCAGCTAATAAAGAGCAAGCAAGAGGCGGAAATCTTCAATGATTTGCCTCTCTTTGACATGGAAGTATTGAACAACTTCATTGATGAGTGGTTTGACACCCCCAATCTCAGCTTTGATGATCTGCAACTTCCAATTGGCCTAAGCGTCTTCTTCCATGGAGCCATTGCTCCTGAGCTGGCTCTTGCTCAGAAAATTGTTGAGATGAAGCATAAGATCGATTATGAAAAGGCTCAGTTCAAGAAGCATGTGGCCAAGCTCAGCGTGGCAGACGTCCAGAACTTCAAGGTCATGTTGCATGAGCTCAAGGAAGCGTTTCACAAGAATCGTGATGAAGCCAAAGGTTCTTGTGAGCGCATGAAGATTCTCGCTGCCAAGTGTGTTCAAGCTTACCATGAAGCTGAGAAGCGCAAGGGACTTGGGCGTCCTGGCATCGACCCTAAGATGGCTGCCAAGCAGAAGAAGAAGCCATCTATGGACCAAACTGAACCATCCAGGCGGGAAGAACCTCGCATTGTCTTCCCAGCCAGTATGACAGGCGCGAAGCCTAAGGTCCCCACAGTGGCTTCAAAGCTTCAGAAGACAAGGGTAGCTGAAGCCAAGGCCAGAAAGCGCAAGACCAAGAACACCACTGATGATGCTCCACCCACCAAGAAGCGCTAGACCAAGAAGATAGATCGGGCTGCTCCAATAGAGCCCCTTGTAGTCAAGTTGATTTCTGTTCCTCATCCTGAATCTGCACAACAAGAACGTCGAATGATAGTTCATGAGCCTGCTTCCACAGAGGCTCCTGAAGCTGAAGACATTCCAGCTGTTGACCCCACCGCAGCTGAAGACATTGGTCATCATGACAATGTTGAAGATGATGAAGTCCTTCCTCAGATCGAGCACAACGTGGTATCATCGCATGTTCTTATGAACAGGGAACTCATCAGCATTGGTCGTCCATTGACGCCAACTACTCAGGATGACTCATGGGCTGATCACCCACAAGACTCCCCCCGTCAAGAAGAAACACCTGTTACTCCCACAACTAAAGTCACCACTCCGGTGATTGAAGATGAAGACTTTGTGGCCCAACCAACTCCATCTCCACAAGCGTCGCCAACATTTCGTAGGCTTCGCAAAGGACCAAGGCCATAGGTCACTCTGTCAAGTGTTCCAGAAGGGGAAGAGCGCCAATCCGTTTCACGCCAAGTCTTTCCTGAAGCCTCTCCAACTGTGGACAACCCCGAGACTGAAGCAATGTGGCTGAAGATATTCCGGCTGCATCAGCCGATGACCAAAAAGAACCAAGAGAAGAAGAGGCATGTGTTGCTACACCCCCTACCAACCAAGTTGTTCTCGAGGAGAACGTGTCTGACCCTCCAGCTACTCAAGTGGAGGTTAACAACATTGAGGCGGCCACCAACACCAACACTGAAGCTGATGACATTGTCATGGCTGAAGCTAATGTGGCGCCTGAAGTCAATGTGGTGCCTAAAGTGATAGCACCTGAAGTCAATGCTGCACCTGATGCCAATCTGCAGCCTGAAGTCAATGCCACTGCCACTGCTCCTTTACCGCCTCCCAGGCCACATACTATTGAGCAAGCATACAACTATGGTCAGCTGGTCACTGTTAGATGGCCTATTCTGGTTCCTCCTCCTAATGCTGGTCCGCAATTTGACTATCATGTCGAGCACAGGCCATAGGTCCATAAGCCAAAGCCAAGACTGCCCAGGTTTCCAGGTACTGCCACTTCACCAGGTTCCTTCAATGCAAATGGCTTCATTGCGCACAACACTTTCTTTGATAGCGCCAAGAACCCCTATTCCAAGCCAAGGATTTCATCGGATCGGTTCTGGAGCTATCAGCAGCGCAGTTATTATTCATGTGTTCTTTATGATCAGGGGCGCATCTTTCCTCATATGCGTCTTGACTGCGAAGCCATTGCTGGATTGCCATGCCTTGAAGAAGCCCTTGACTACTTCCGTGATGCTGGCTTGCTAAACTTTGTAACTGACAAGGAGCATTGGAATGAAGAACTTCTGCTTCAATTTTATGCTACCCTCCACATTCGCGGATACAACAGGGATCCGAAGACTTGGGTCGTTGAGTGGATGACACGCAATGTCCATCATGAAGCCAAAGCTTTTGACATCATTGAGCTAACCGGCCTGCCCACTCCAGGAGAATTATATGAACCTGGTTGTCAGATTCACCGCAATGCTCTGGAGAGTATCTTACACAAGCCAGGGCCCAACATGAGCCAAATGCTGAGCATGATGAAGCCTCTGCCACATGATGCTGATCACCCAAAGGAGTTCTTTGTCGAAGATCTAGAGTATCTGCCACGCACTATTTATCACATCATCAGGCGAACTCTATGGCCTGTCAAAGGACATTCTTCAGCAGCAAAACTTGAAGGAGCAATGAAGACTTTGGTCTTTTATATCTTCAACAGCACCAGCTTCAATGCTCAAGACTTCTTTATCAGGCAGTTCGCTGCATCAGGCTCTGATCTCTTTGGACTGAAGTTCTACGCTCCGTGGGTCATGCGCCTCATCAAGCTACACTTAGCTGTCAACTATCAGCCCTCTGCTCGCAACCATCTGATCATTCTGCCAGAGGTTGATATGTTAGTTGAAGCCATGTACCCAGAGCCCGCCAAGGAGCCTGTTTGTCTTCACAATGCTGATCACCAAAGCTTCACGCAACCCATTGAAGGAGTCCAGGCAGTCACTCGTGTTTATCCTTTGGCTGGCAATACACGCTTACCTCACCGTGCTCAAACTGAAGCCACTGAAAGCACTATTGCTCAAAGGCCTCAGAAGCGATCTCGTGTTCTCAATGACCGAGAACTTCTCGTTGCCCTGCATCAGAAACAAGATAAGCATCACTTCTGGCTGAAGCGGCAGATGCAAAGCCTCTTGGTGGACGTCAATCGCATTCGCAATCTTGCCACAAAGAATGCCTTTGTTACACATGAAACCTGTCGGAGGTCATGGAAGAGTTTGACATTGCTGAGTGCTGAAGCAGATCTTCAAGACGATGGCTTCACTGAAAGATTCAAGTTTGACTCCACTCCAAGGAATGTTGTTTTGCGTCGAACTCCGTCTCTTGAAGACTTTGATTATTCCTCCTCCGCTGCAACGGTGAATGCCAGAGTAATCGATGATCAAGATGATGCAACTTCACCTCCTCGAACTTCAGCGTGTATCAACACTGTACCAAGTTCGTCTGCACCGCCAAACCCCGACGCCGACCCTGCATCCTCTCCTACTCCTTCTGGGAACGAGTATAGGCTCTATGTCTTCAAACCTTTTTGGTCCTTACTGACAAAAGGGGGAGAAGCATATGAGTTGATAGTCTTCAAGCGGGTCCATATGGGCGGTTGCTTTATATTTTGCCTAGTGTTTACAACTCTCGCTTTTGATACAGTCGGTTCTTTGAGTTGTAACACTTAAACTTGATGGTCGTCTGCTACTTGTTTGCTATTCTGTGATGCGATGATAAATTCCGCATGTGCGATGATAAATTCCGCACTTAGTCATTTTGTAGACGCCCATTTCTCATTATGCATGTCATTATCCTTGTTATATCAAATCATGCATGCTGGATTGTATTCATAAGTTGAAGAGGATCTCCACAAGTACAACCTGCCATGTGCGTTTGCATTCCAAAAGCAAATTACTTATATGCACATCTTCAGGGGGAGCCTTTTGCTACTTACGAAGACAATACCTCTATCCTTTACAATTTCACATACTTTTATCCCCATTGAAAACTTCAACCAGTTTGTCATCAATCACCAAAAAGGGGGAGATTGTAAGTGCATCTAGTGCCACGCCTAGTTGGTTTTGAGTATTGACGACAAACCTGGTTGAGGGACTAATGTGTTTGTGAGAATTGCAGGATAACACAGGTAGTAGTCCCTTATTGATTCGGTTTACATACCGGAGATGACCCCTAAAAATGTATGAAGACATTGAAGACAATGATGGTATGTGAAGATATTCACATTGAAGACTATGACAAGAGAAGGCATTGCATGAAGACTATGGAGCGCGAAGACCTAGTTGTTTCGTTGTTTCCTTTTCTTCTTTGTTGAGTGGTAGGAACCACCGTACTGTTAAGTGGGGTCCCAGTGAACAAAGTCAGAGTGACTGAAGTGATGCTCAACCAAAATCCTATGTCTTCGAGTGAAGACAATGAGAGCAAATCTTATCCAGAGCTGGATGAGTCAGCTTTACTTGTAGCCCAAGTCAAGCTGCCGCGTGTGTTTGAAATCTGACCGTTGGAACACGTGTCAGTTCCTTAGTGACCCAGGGTCATTTCGAACTAATCGGGTTGGGTTGCCTAGTGGCTATAAATAGCCCACCCCCTACACTATAAATTGGTGGTTGCTCAGAGTTAGTGCATAGCTTTTGTCGTTTGAGAGCAACTCACCTTCGAAGCTTTTGAGACAGAGAAATCATTGCGAGGACAAAGCCCAAACGCCCAGAGCCAAAGAGTGTTAGGCATCACTGAAGTCTTTCTGTCCGCGTGACCTGAATACTTGTTACACTTGAGGACTGTGAATCCTCCAGCTGGTTAGGCGTCGCGCTCTGAGCATCCAAGAGTCATTGTGGATCGCCGGTGAACGAAGTCTGTGAAGGTTTGGAAGTCTACCTTGAAGACTTACTAGAGTAATTGGGCGAGGACTGGTTGTCCTTAGCTCAAGGGGAATAAGGTGAAGACACGGTCTTCTGAGTTAAATCTCAGCCTCCCTAACCAGACGTACAGTTGGCACAGTAACTGGAACTGGTCCATCAAATCCTTTGTCCTCAACAAGTGACTGGTTCTATCCTCTCCCTCTCTTTACTTACAGTTTTTCTTCGTGAAGTCATTGCTTGTTTGCTTTACCTATTTGTCTTCACTGTGTGACTTCTATCGTTGTTTGGCTTCATACCATCTTCCATCCTCATCTGTACTACCTAGCTGCTATTAGTCTTCGCACTTGCACTTCATTGAATACTTGACTATGGCTTGCCTAGTGTAGTCTACCTTCCGCTGCATATCAATAGGTTCATTTCTATTGTTTGTCTTTGAAAATCTCATGTTTTGAAGAATTTCATAAAAATCGCCTATTCACCCCCCTATAGTCGATAACTAGCACATTCATGAACCTGCAACGGCGATAAAAAACGGGGTGCTTAATCCCGGCGCTGGCCCTCCACCCTCTGAATTTCGCCGACACGGCTGATGATGGGCTTGATGCGCTCCCTGAGCGGCGCGAGGTCAGTACCCTCCGGCAAGCTCTCCAGCGCGGCGTTGAAGTCGAGGTCAGGGTACCAGTACGCCACCTTGGTGAGAACCTTGGTCATGGCACCCTGGCAAAGCCTCCGGGACTCGTCGGCCAGTGAGGCCGCCCGGTTGGCGCGAAGCCGCTCCAAAGCACCGACGACCTTCTCAAAGAACAGGGTCAGGCTGCAGTTGGCGCTCACATTCCCCTCCGGGCGTACCTCACATCCGGCATCACCATGATGGCCAGCTGCGCGGCGGCCTGGTTGGTGACGGTGGCAAGGCGGTCGAGCCAGCGGTTCTCGCCCTCCACGTGGTCCATGAAGTTGAGGGCCTCGTTCTTCCGCAGTTGCTTCTCGGCCTCCAGGTTTTTGGTCAGGGTCCCCTCCCGGGCCCTGGCCTCCGACAGCATCTTCTCGAGACCCTCCAGATTTAGCTTGAGGTCTTGGATGGAGTTGTTAGCCTCGGAAAGCTCCCCGGCCTTGCTGACTACCGCGCCGTGCGCCTCCGTCAAGGCACTGTTGAGCGTGTCCTTCTCCTGGGACAGCTTCAGGGCCTGCTCCTTCGGCCCGTCCCGCTCCGCCTCTAGCTCCTTCACCTTGTCGGCGTGAACCTGGGCCTGGGCATCGAGCGCCTCTTTGTGCCTCTGCTCCAGCTCACTGGTCTGCTGCAAGAGATGCTTCCCCACCTCTTCATCCTTGCCGCGAAGCGTGGTGACAAGCTTCTCCTCGCGCGCGGCGAGGTCCTCCTCCTGGGAGTTCAGCGCGGCCTGGTGTTGGGTTCGGGTGGCCTCGGCTGCCGTGGCCAAGCCCTCCGCCGTCTCCTGGGCCTTCTCGATGTCGGCCAGCTTCATGGTGAGCTCCACTTCACGCTTGGCCAGCTCGCCCTGGGCGGCCTTCAGCTCATCGCGAGCCTGGCGGAACCAGTCCTGCGTCTCGGCGACGCGCTTCTGGAGGTCCGCCTCTGCCTTCTCCACCACCGCCGTCCTGGACTTAGCCTTGTCCAGCCAGGCACGATGGAGCGCCTGGAGCTTCCGGTAGCTGGCGCCCATAGCGTGGAGGACCATCTCTTCCTGCGAGCCGTCGCCGCCAATGCTCGGCTTCTTGATGGCCTCAAGCCCGGCGGCGACAAGCACTTCGTCGTTGAACACCTCTCCCTCGACGGGTGTCCTGGTGCTCGACGCGCCTGCAAGGTGGACGAACAAGTCGTCACTCACCCTTAGGTACTTGCCGGAGCCGGAAGCAGCGGAGGAGGTAGGCTGGTCATCAGCCACCTCCTCCTCCTCGGCAGCGGCCCTGCCGGCCTCCCCAGCAGGCCCCTTGCTGGTCTCCTCAGCGGTGGCCTTGCCGGCCTCCCCAGCAGGCCCCTTGCCGGTCCCCTCAGCGGTGCCCTTGTCGGCCCCCCTGGCAGGCCCCTTGGTAGCGTCCTCAGCAGCGCCTTCGGCGGCCTCCTAGGTGGCGATCTTCTCGGCGTCCGCCTCGGCGGCCTTGGCGACGTCCTCAATGACGGCGTCCACGTCCTCTGGATTCACCGAGGAGGAATCTGGATGCCGAAGAAGGGGGTGAGGCAAGGACAAGACCAAGGGCCAGCAATAAAGAAAAAGGAACAGGGACGAGAGGCGAGCGACTTACCAGCGCCGGTGCCAGGCTGGGTAAAAGAAGTCCCCTCCCCGCCAACATCTAGCGTCGAGGCAAAACCGCTAGCGTCCAAGTTCTCCTCCTCCTCCATGTGCGTGGGCTCGGTGCTTGGCGCCCTTGCCGGGGACGCCCCCCGGGGCGGCGTGGTCGATGGGGGCGGCGTGTTGGTAGTAGCCCTCTGTGGCTCCTCCTGCTACCGCTCTCCTCCTGCACACCCCGCAAGGTGAGCACCAAAGTATCGTACCCCTGGCACATGACGACGAGGGGAGAGTAATAGACTTACGGTGGGGGCTGTGCTGGGGGCTGGTGTCCGGGCTGCTTAACACCACTAGTGACGCCCTCGAAGTACGAGCCAGGGGCTGGCCGCCCACTGAGACCTTGGCCCTCTTCACTCTCTGCGCCAGCGTCTCCACGTCCCTGCAAAGACGAAGACAAGTCAAAGCAAGCGACATAGATGGAGGAGACAGAGATGACGGGAAGAAAAACTTAGTCCTCGTCCACCTCCTCCTCTGCTGTCTTCCTCTTCCTCCTTGGGCTGAGGTACCTGAAGTCGAAGGTGACCCCCACATTGGCGTCGGCCGGAGGAGGGGAGGAGGGCGGAGTCTGCGCGCGCTTGGACGAAGACGAAGCAGATGCCTTATTCTTCGCCACCGCGGCTTTCACCGCCTTCTTCGCCGCCGCGGCCCTCGTCTGACGTGCGGACTCCTCTGAGGACCTTGGCCGCCGCGCAGCCTTGACAGGCCATACCGGCTCACCGGAAGTGGCCCGGTGCAGGACTCGCCCTCTCCCAGTAGCCGGAGGGTCAACAGCCCTGGCCTCCTCCGACGACGACGACTCGTCGGCCGCATCTTCATCCAGAGGAGCCTCGGTGTCGGCGCTGCTGGCCTCCCCGGCGGCCGCCGCCCATCGAGTGAGGTCCTCCTCATCGGCGGCCGTCGTGGCCTTGTCCTCCACACCACCAGCGTTGCCGGCCTCCTTGGCAAGCTGCGCCTCCCTCGCCCTAGTGGCGATGTAGTCCAGCTCCGCCTGGGTGGTGTCCTGGACGAGCAGCCGCTCAGCGTCGGCGTTGATGTACACCTCATGCAGAGTGTCAAAGAACTGCTGCACCTCGACGTTCTCCGGCTCCTTCCAGCTCGGGGCCGGGCCATGCGCGTTGCAGTCCGGCATCATGGCGATGATCTCGGTCTGGCACGAATTATTGCACTGTGGGACCACTCCCGCTGGCAACTTGAACAAGGGCCCCTTCAAAACATTGCCGGCCTTCGCAGCGGCCCTCGCAACCTTGCCGGTCCGCTCGACCTCGCCGTCGCGGCCCACATCAAGCTGGAAGAGCCGCTGGCACAAGTGGGCATGCCCCATCACTGTGAAGTTGTGGTCGAGGCCGGGGCAAAGCCGCATGATGTCGGCGGGGTTCATGAAGAGCCAGGCTGGCCTCCCCTTGTTGTGCAGTGGAGCGATCCGGCGGCGGACGAAGTCCGCCCCGATCATCTCAAGGGTGAGCCCGGCCTCGGTGAGCCGGAGGATCCTGGTGGTGGCGACCGTGAGCTTCTCGTTATCAGCGTCGACATCACTCCAATCGCTTCTTCAGACCGGCGGCGCCAGGCGAACTTCGCAGAACGCCAACGGGTCTTTCTCCTCGATCCAGCACCACCGGCCCCGCCATTCTTCCCACCTCTCCTTCATGGCGCCCTCCGGATATGCCCCCTTGGACCATGGGATCCAAGTGATGCAGCCAGAGATGGCGCCCCCTGGTTGGATCCGAGGGGAGAAGTAATGGCAGAAGAGCGCCGTGTTGGGGTGCACCCCGGCGAAACCCTCGCAGAGGTGCGCGAAAAGAGCCATGCACGCCACGGCATTTGGAGTAAAATCCAAGAGGTGGAAGCCGTAGGTGTGCATGACATCGTTGAAGAAATCGGAGAAGGGGGGACAAAGCACGCAAGAAAAGTAGTCGACAAAGAAGGGGTACCGATTTGAGGCAGCCTCGGCGCAGTTGGCGGGGATGACGCGCGTGGCTGGGTGCCCCGACTTCTCTCCCCCCGTCTTCAGCCCCCACAAGGGCCTGAAGGATTCCCGAAGCTCGAACACGTCGACTGTCGAGGGGAAGAAGGCGGACTGCGTCCGCTGCACCGCCAGCGCACTCTCCGGTGGCTCCGCCGCTCCGGCGTTCTTGGCCACGCCCTTGCCCTTGACAGATTTCGGCACCATGGCGGCAGGGAAAGAAGGGCAAGGCAGATGGCGGCGGGAATGCAACGGCGGCGAGCGAGAGCGAAGCTCGGGAAAGAAGAGGAAGGTGAGCGAAGGCTTTCGAGATTAGGATTCCGCGAAGGGTAAAAGGAATAGTGCGCTCGTGGTTACCCCCTTTTTATGAGGAAGGTGCGGGTCGCGCTGCCAATTTACTGCGATGTGACGCATGCGTGCGGGAACCGCCCCACGCAAGCCGCCCACGTCACGTGCACCCCTCCATGCCGCGTGCGGGTCGTGGGAAGCGAAGCGCGCCAAAAGTTTTACCGCGGTAAAAACTGCCCCGCCTGCCCGCGCACCGTTTTGGGCCTGGCCCAACAATGCGTCGCGCTTATGTGTGGTCCAGTCCCGGGGGCTCCTGTCGGTGTACAAAAGAAGGGGCGCACCTTTGTACCCCTTCACCTGTGCACGGACAGTCGGAGCCGCGCCCACGGCCACACCAAGCAGAGCAGGGGAAGTGAACCGAGGTAAAACCAAAGCCCGAGGCAGCAAGAGCAACGCCAAGGCCAATACCACAAAGAGGAGAGGGGCGAAGCAGGTTCCCCCGGCAAGGCCCTTGCCGGGGCAGCCTCAGCGGCCCCCGGCAAGACCCTTGCCAGGGCAGCTCGCCCACGCCAGCGGAGCGCACCACCCTTGAGCCCATGGTTCCCAACACCATCAACCGCGTCGGGGCAGGGCTCGGGAGGCGCCCCCATGGTGGCATGCAGATCTTTGTGAAGACGAGGAACATTCAAGATCAGATGCGGATTAGAAGATGACGATCCTCGGCAAGATCCTTGCCGAGGAAAGCCACGAGACCCCCGGCAAGATCCTTGCCGGGGACGACAGGGCGCCGCGGCAAGACCCTTGCCGGGCCACCCGGCAAGGCCCTCGCCAAGGACGACAGCGGGGCCACAGCCAAGCTCGCGTCGACCAAGACTCCACCGACTGTCCCCAAGCAGCCGCAAGCTCAACCAGCTGGGCACGCACCTGCGTGGCGACGAGCGGCCTCTACGCCAACTCATCAAGCACCTCCGTGGTGGCATGCAAATCTTCATGAAGACCCTACCACCGTGCTGAAGACCCTACCACCGTGCCACCTCAGCTGCCTGCCTGCCTACATGGCGCCGCATGCGTCGCTGGCCAGGGCGCGTGTCAAAGCAAGGAGGAGCGGCGACGGACGGGACGGGCCTCGTTCCCGTCCCCAATAAAGCGAAGGGACACCTAGGCGATGCATTAAATTCATCTTGTCCTGTAATACGGGCGATAAGCTCGCAACACTGTTACCTTTCCACCTCCTGTGTGCCACTGTGGCAACCCCTTTTTCTATAAAAGGAGGCCCGAGGTGACCAGGAGAAGGATTTGGCTTTTCTGGGCTGGTTACACCCCGTAGCTAGCTCAAGAACACAAGAACTCTCTGAAATACACCCACCAAAGCAGGACTAGGGTTTTACGCATCCTCGCGGCCCTAACCTGGGTAAACAATCCTTGTGCTGATTACTAATCCTGCTCTTCTCACAACCCTGTGCCCCAGCAACCGTAGTAGGGATTCCTGTGATCCCATAGGTGTCGTTCCACACCGACAGGGTTATTATTCCAACCCTTTGGATAATATGATCGCTGCAGCGACACGATTGTTGGCTCTCCCAGTGGAAGGTGATTCTCTAGCGGCGGTTGAGACGCGGAGGGCTAGAGAGCTTCTTCAAACAACATTGGTACAACTGGATGCATATTCTTACAGACGAGAGAGGATTCATTCGACCCCTCGCCCAAGCGGGAGCTATAGCAGACACATGGACTCACCAGTCGTTCAAGCAATGACCAGCGCCACAACCAGCCGCGTGGGCATGACCCGACACGTGATAGTGCTCATGATTTAGTCGATCTGGACAGGGCATGTCGAGAAGCTGAGCAAGCGGCTCAGCGGGCGGCTCATCAACATCTTCCGGTTTATCCGACGACTTCGGTGGAAGCAGGTGTGACCTCTAGAACCACGGGGATACCGTGTCTAGTGCCGGCTCTATGGAATGAGCGTCTACCCAAGGATTTCAAAGGACCTCGTAAGGTGCCTAACTACACAGCGGACTTACCCCCTGAGGCGTGGATTGAGGGTTACGAGATGGCCATGGAACTGTTGGAGGTCAGCGATGCTGCGTGTGCCAAATACTTCACCATGATGCTGGATGGGACAGCCTGTACTTGGTTGAAAGGGCTGCCTACCAATTCCATCGGGTCATGGGACGAGCTAAAAGCCCAGTTTATCCAGAACTTTAAAGATACGTGCAAACAACCCATGTCGATTGTGGATTTGGATGCCTGCGCCCAAGCAGAGGGTGAGTCAACGACCCATTGGGTGCGCCGGGTCAAGGCTATCTTGCACTCATCGGATAACATCAATACCGACTCTACAGTCCTAATGTTAGAGAAGAATTGTCGTTTTTGCCTCTCAAACAGAAGCTAGGGCGGCTCAAGCGCAATTGCAATGATATGGGGGAGCTGATGGTGGCTCTAATTAAATATGCCGACGCTGATAGTACCAAGATCCCGAGTCTGATGATGAAAAGCCGGGAAAGGGAAAAAAGAGTGGCAGCACCAAGGTTCAGCAGCATAACCTGCCGAGTCAGGGGGACAGTGGTAAGCGCAAGGCCGACAGTAGTTCAGATTTTGTGGCCAATACCAATATGCAGAATAATGGTTAGTGTCATAAGGGGAAGCCACCTCCTCAGACAGGTGGATCATGTCCCAATCCTGAGCAGTTGTTGAACCAGCCCTGCCCAAAGCATGGCACGAAGGAAAGGCCGTCCAGTCACCTTTGGAAAGATTGTCAAATTATGAGGGAGTTCAAAAATTCTGATTTGTTCCAGAACAATCATGGGCCGGGCGGCGGCTCAGGTTCTGGTGGAGGCGGTTCTCATGGCCCGGGTTACGGTGGTGACGGTTCTAGTTGCAGCTTTCACGGTCACCAAAACCATCAAGGTAATCAGGGTGGTTAAAATCAACAATCTTGTCAGGGGGGTCAGCAGCAGGAGCAGTCTGGATATCAAAGTCATCTGAAGCAATTGAATAATGGGCAGTATCATGTCTTCACCACAAGTTTATGCAAGCGGGACCAGAAGCTCCATAAAAGGGTTGTGAACGCTGTTGAGCCGACAGTTCCCCATTACTTGCGATGGTCTGATCAACCCATTATGTGGAGTCGAGAGGATCACCCACCCCAGGTCGATAATCCGGGTCGCTTGGCTTTGGTGGTGGCGCCTCAAGTTGGTAGATACAAATTCACTAAGGTACTCATGGATGGGGGTAGCAGCATTAATATCCTTAATTATGATACTTTCCGTCGCATGGGGTTGACTAACAAAAGTCTGAAGCCGTCCAATACTGTTTTCCACGGGGTAGTGCCTGGTAAGTCGGCGTATCCTGTGGGCAAGATTGATCTAGAAGTATCCTTTGGGGATGAACATGATTCCAGGGCCGAGAGACTAACCTTTGAAGTGGTCAAGATTAGAAGCCCCTATCACGCTCTGTTTGGACGGCCGGCTTATGCCAAGATCATGGCACGGCCTTGTTATGTTTATCTGCAGCTCAAGATGCCGGGTTACAAGGGGACCATCATAGTGCATGGAAGCCACAAGATAGATTTGGAGTGTGAAGAAGGTGACGCTGCTTATGCTGAATCTGTGTGTGCAACAGAGGAATTGATGTTCTACAAAGACAATGTTGATCCGGCGGATATGACATCTTTGAAAAAGCCAACCACAGAGCATGATCTGGTATTGAAATTTAAGTCGGCCGATGACACTAAGCTAGTTGACTTTGTTCCTGGTGATTCATCCAAGCAGTTCAGTATCAGTGCATGGAAACCTTCTAATATGCCAGGTGTACCGAGGGAACTCGCTGAGTACACTATTAATATTGTTCCGAAGTTTAAGCCGGTCAAGCAATTCCTTCGTCGCTTCAATGAGGAGAGGCGTAAGACCATAGGTGAAGAAGTGGCCCGGCTCTTGGTGGCTGGGTTCATTGTTGAAGTCTTTCATCCTGAGTGGTTGGCTAACCCGGTGCTGGTGCTTAAGAAGAATGGCACTTGGCGTATGTGTGTGGACTACACAGACTTAAACAAGGCATGTCCGGCCGATCCTTTTGCTCTCCCTCGTATTGATCAAATCATTAATGCTACGGCGGGTTGTGAGCGTTTGAGTTTTTTGCATGCTTATTCTGGGTATCATCAGATCAAGATGGCAGTTAAAGACCAGGAGAAGACATCTTTTATCACTCCCTTTGGAGCCTTCTGCTATGTGTCTATGCCTTTTGGGCTTAAGAGTGCCTAGGCGACTTACCAGCGATGTGTGCAGAATTGTCTTCAGAGTCAGATTGGGCGCAGTGTTCATGCTTATGTGGATGATACTGTGGTGACATCCAGAGAGAAGGAAACTTCGATAGATGATTTGAAAGTGACCTGCAACAATCTCCGGGTCTACAAGATGATGCTTAACCCGACCAAGTGCTTTTTTGGTGTGCCAGCAGGCAAGCTTTTGGGTTTCCTGATTTCTAACAGTGGCATTGAAGCTAACCCGGAGAAGATCAAGGCCATTACCTCCTTGGCAAAGCCGGCGTGTATCAATGATGTTCAACGTTGTAACACCCCGCATGTAACTTGCCATAATTGTAACTCCGACTCTTGCCATTTCCGGCTATGTGATATGTTTTTCCCTCCGTTGTTGGGTTTTGTCTTTCGTTTTGTATTTTGTCATGTCATGCATTTTCATATCATATCATCATGTGCATTGCATTCGCATACGTGTTCGTCTCATGCATCCGAGCATTTTCCCCGTTGTCCGTTTTCCAATCCGGCGCTCCTATCTCCTCCGGTGCACCCCTCTAGTTTTCTTTCGTGTGCGTGTGTCAAACTTTCTCGGAATGGACCGAGGCTTGTCAAGTGGCTTTATTATACCACCCGGAGACTACCGGTCAAGTTTCGTTCCATTCGGAGGTCGTTTGGTACTCCAACGGTTAACCGGGCCTCCGCTATGTCCATTTGAGTGTCCAGCAAAAACCCCCTCCAAATCCAGCCCAAAGCCCACCAAACTCTCTACCATGCTCTAGGTCGTTCGATCACGATCGTGTGGGCGAAAACCGCACCTCATTTGGAGTCTCCTAGCTCCCTCTACCTATAAATGAGTGGGCATCCCGAAAAACGAAATCTCAGACGAACCCTAACCCTCTCCCTCCGCGCCGCGCCGGACGCGTCCGCCCGCGCCGGACACGTCCGCCGCGCCGCCCG
>NC_057805.1:492450635-492459390 GCF_018294505.1 Triticum aestivum | reverse complement strand
GGCGACCGCCGCCCCCGGCCCCGCCGCTCCTCCGGCGACCGGCCGCCGCCCGCCTCCTTCCCTCCTCCCGCCGGCGACGAGCTCGGGCTCGAGGAGCCAGCCCCGATCCAGATCCAATCGTGCGTTGACTTTCTTCCCCTTCCTTTTTTTCTCTAAGTCTGGAGATTCCTTCAGCATGTGCCTATGTTCGAGATGCGATAACTTTGCGTATGTAGCTCCGATTCGCGCGTATAATATGTCAAATTGTTCGTCTCATGATGCTCTTCATTTTGTTCAATTGCACCATGTTCATTAGAGGTCATCTTGATGCCCAAATCCTTGTTGGAAGAGGGCTAGTTGCTGTTAATCTCTGGTTCTTATCAGAACTTGGAGATTTGTCATTTTTCTATCATTTATTCGGTGCATCTTTTGAGCATGAGCTCTACCTGTGTTTTGAAGTATGCCATGCCATCTTTCCAGTGGTATAGTCCATGTATTTTTGTGATCTATGGGGTGACTAGCACAAGCATGCAAAGTAGGTCCCGTAATATTTCTGATTTCAGGGACTTAGTGATTTCTCTAAGTCCTAGTCTGCTGTAATTTTGTTGCCATGTAAACTTGATGCTGCAGAGAGATCCATGCATATTTTGGAGATGTGCAGTAAGGATGTTTTGTATCTATAGTTGTAAGTGATCCATTACTGCAATTGTTTGCAATTTTAGAGCACCATAGCATGACTCAATCTTGCTCTACTTTTGCTATAAAATATTTCTGGCAGATTCTTAACATGACATGCATTTTTGCCAAGCTTATTGTAGTTGATACATACATGCTATGCAATTGTTCTTGCCATGGATAGCTTCATAAACATGCCATCTTGCTGTAGGTATGCTTGGTTTGTCATGAATTGCTCTGTAGTGAGTGCATCAAGCTCACAAACAGGCCTACATATTAATATTTCTGCCATGCTCTGTTTTCTGCTAAGTCTGAAACCTGATAACGAAACTTGCTATGTTTACATGCTTGCCATCATATCTTCTGGTCCTTTTTGGCTTATGGTCAGTAAGGGACTTTTTTCATGTGCATTTAGTAGAACACTACCATGCCTTGTTTTGCTATGTTAAGTTTCTGTAGCATGTTGATTTCGTGCTCTGAACATTGCTACCTGATAATGATTTCTGCCATGTCCAGTTTTTCACTAAGTCTGTGAACCTGTAATCTTTTGCACTTTTGCCATGCTTGTTTGAGCTTGATATGTTGTGAACTAGCCGTATCTCAGTGTTCATCTTTTGTCAAGCATCTCCTGTAGATTACTGCCATGTGCTGTGTTGCTATGTTGGGGTGCTGTAGCATTGTTACTTGTTGCATTTTAAGTGCTATCTTGCTGTTTATCGCAGATTAGTGTCATTCTTGTTTTGCTTGCCATTTGCAAACCGTGCATCCGATTCCGGTGATCTTTATATCGATTTCGACCGAAATCATCTCATCTTCCAATGGCATGCTTGGTTTGCCAAGTTACTGCCATGTTCATCATTTTCCTTCCGGAGCACGCATATGCATCGCATATCATATCTTGCATATCATACATGTTTTGCATCATGTTGCTTGCGTATTTCTCGTTGTTGATTGTGGTTCCGTTTGTTTGTGTTCTTGTTTTGGGTAGAGCCGGGAGACGAGTTCGTGAACGAGGAACCTGTCAAGTACGCTTACGAGGATCAAGCTTTCGACAACTCTGAGAACCTTGCAGGCAAGATGACCACCCCTCGAAATCACTTCTATCTTTGCTATGCTAGTTGTTCGCTCTATTGCCATGCTCGCTACCTATCACTTGCTATATCATGTCTCCTATTTCAGCCATGTCAGCCCCTAACCATCCTTTCCTAGCAAACCGTTGTTTGGCTATGTTACCGCTTTTGCTCAGCACCTCTTATAGCGTTGCTAGCTGCAGGTGAAGTTGAAGTTTGTTCCATGTCGGAACATGGATATGTTGGGATATCACAATATCTCTTATTTATTTAATGCATCTATATCTTTTGGTTAAGGGTGGAAGGCTCGGCCTTATGCCTGGTGTTTTGTTCCACTCTTGCCGCCCTAGTTACTGTTTAACCGGGATTATGTTCCTTGAGTTTGCGTTCCTTACGCGGTCGGGTGATTTATGGGACCCCCTTGACAGTTCGCCTTGAATAAAACTCCTCCAGCAAGGCCCAACCTTGGTTTTACCATTTGCGACCTATACCTTTTTCCCCCGGGTTTTCTAGAGCCCGAGGGTCATCTTTATTTTAAACCCCCGGGCCAGTGCTCCTCTGAGTATTGGTCCAAACTGTCAGTCGCCGGTGGCCACCAGGGGCAACTTTCGTCTGGCCTATCGGAAGCTTGGACAATCCGGTGTGCCCTGAGAACGAGATATGTGCAGCTCCTATCGGGATTTGTCGGCACATTCGGGAGGCTTTGCTGGTCTTGTTTTACCATTGTCGAGATGTCTTGGAAACCGGGATTCCGAGACTGATCGGGTCTTTCCGGGAGAAGGTTTATCCTTCGTTGACCGTGAGAGCTTATGATGGGCTAAGTTGGGACACCCCTGCAGGGTATTATCTTTCGAAAGCCGTGCCCGCGGTTATGAGGCAGATGGGAATTTGTTAATGTCCGGTTATAGATAACTTGTCACTTGACCCAATTAAAATACACCAAGTGCGTGTGTAGCCGTGATGGTCTCTTCTCGGCGGAGTCCGGGAAGTGAACACGGTCTGAGTTATGTATGACGTAAGTAGGTGTTCAGGACCTCTTCTTGGTCATTGCTAAATGACGTCCGTTCCTTTGCTTCTCTTCTCGCTCTCATTTGCGCAAGTTAGCCACCATATATGCTTTTGCCGCTGCAGCTCCACCTCATTGCACCTCCCTTTACTATAAGCTTAAATAGTCTTGATCTCGCGGGTGTGAGATTGCTGAGTCCCCGTGACTCACAGATACTTCCAACACCAGTTGCAGGTGCCGACGATGCCAGTGCAGATGATGGCGTCGATCTCAAGTGGGAGTTCGACGAGGAACGTGGTCGTTACTATGTGTCTTTTCCTGATGATCAGTAGTGGAGCCCAGTTGGGACGATCGGGGATCTAGCATTTGGGGTTGTCTTATTTTCATCTGGATTTTGACCGTAGCCGGTCTATATGATTGTATTTTGGATGATGTATGAATGATATTTATGTATTGTGTGAAGTGGCGATTGTAAGCCAACTCTTTATCCCATTCTTGTTCATTACATGGGATTGTGTGAAGATGACCCTTCTTGCGACAAAACCACTATGCGGTTATGCCTCTAAGTCGTGCCTCGACACGTGGGAGATATAGCCGCATCATAAACTTATAACGTGGGCCCCACCACGAAAACTTCGGACAAAATATCTATCATATGTTTGTTCCGGCTTATTTTGCAAGCCAATACTTTGTTTTATTTTGTGTTTTGGTATTCGAGTTACTTCGAATTCAGATGTTCATTCCATATCTTTTCAAGTGGCTTCTCAACTTATGGAAGTGTGATGGTTTACTACGGAATTCATTCGTTCATCTTCGTTCGAATGTTTATTGTGAAGACTATATGTTGCAATTTCTATCCGTTGATTCTACTTATCTTTTGTCTATCAAGATGCTAACGGATGTCACCCTCTTCAGTATGGCTCCGCCAACGCGTCAGAATCCGGATCGAAATGAAGGGAGTCAAGCGAACCCTCCGCCACCACCTCCACCTCCGGAGGCATGGCAATCAATCATGGCAGCCACCAACGCCAATGCTCAGATGATTCTGCAACTCTTGCAAGAACGTACTCAAGGGCAAGGCAATCAAGGCAATCAAGGTCAAGGCAACAATCAGTTTCACTTTGCCACTCTCAACCAGTTTCTCGCAAATCAGCCTAAGTCTTTCAGCTACTGTGCCGAGGCCACGGATGCCGATGATTGGCTCGTGGACATCAACAAGCATTTTGAATGTAGCAATGTCAGGCCTGAGGACTTTGTCAAGTTCGCTTCTTTCCAGCTCAAGGACCAAGCTGCTGATTGGTTTCAGCAATACAAAGATTCCAGAGGAGGTCGTGTGATTACTTGGACTGGCTTCTGTCGGGACTTCAAAGCGCACCACATTCCACAAAGTGTTGTTGAGAGCAAGCGTGAGGAGTTCCGCAATCTCAAGCAAGGAAACATGTCTGTGTATCAATACAACAATCAGTTTCAGAAACTTGCTCGCTTCGCTAAACAAGACGTTCCTGATGAGAAGAGCATGATCTATCACTTCAGAGGTGGCCTTAAAGAGGATCTGCAGTTAGCTCTCGTTCTTGTTGAGCCTACTCAGTTTGATCAATTCTACAATATGGCACTGAAGCAAGAGGCTGCTCAGCTCAAGTGTGAGGCTTCTAAGAAGAGAGTCAGAGACGTAGTTCAGTCTTCTTCTTCCTCACTTGTGACAGCTAAGCAACAGAAGTTCTGGTTGCCTCCTCCTCCGTTTCGTCAGCCTTACCAGCAGAAGAACAAAGGTGGCCATGGTTCTTCAAACTCTTCCAACTCTGGCTATCAGAACAAGTCTCAGAATCAAGCTCCAAAGTCCAATGCTCCTTATCACCGTCCACTCTCAGAGGTGACTTGCAACAAATGTCAGCAGAAAGGTCACTATGCTAACAAGTGCTTCAACCAGAGGCGTCTTCCTCCTCCTCCTCCTGTCAGATCTTCCAGCAATGCAGTGGTCAAGCATAATCCAAAGTTTGCAAAGGTGAACATGTTGAATGCAGCTCAAGCGGAGGAATCTACTGATGTGATAATGGGTAATCTTCCTGTTAACGATATTCCTGCAAAAGTTCTTTTTGATACTGGTGCATCTCTTTCTTTCATTTCAAGACCTTTTGCATCCAAGCTTGAATTGCATTTCCAAGGATTGCCTAGGCCGTTAGCAGTTGTCTCTCCAGGCAAATGCATGAATGCAAGTTCCATGGTTCCGAATGTTACCATCAAGATGGGCGATTATGCATTCCAGTCTTCTCCAATTGTTCTTGGTGACTCAGATATTGATCTTATTCTCGGGATGGACTGGCTTTCTAAGCACAAGGCTCAACTTGATTGTGCTGCCAGAGAAATTCAATTGACACACTCGTCTGAGGATGTGATTATTTTTGCCGCTCGTAATGAAACCATTCGGCTTTTCTCTCTCAATGAGAAGGGCGAATTGGATGCCATCTCTCAAATTCCAGTCGTTTGCGAGTATCAAGATGTCTTTCCAGAAGAGCTTCCGGGTATGCCTCCGCACCGGCCAGTTGAGTTCGTTATCGAACTAGAGCCTGGTACTGTACCCGTTTGCAAGCGTCCATACAAGCTTGGACCTAACGAGCTGAAGGAATTGAAGAAGCAGCTCGATGAACAAGAACGTCTGGGTTTGATCAGACCGAGTTCTTCTCCATGGGGTTGTGGTGTTCTTTTTGTCAAGAAGAAGGATGGCATGGACCGACTTTGTGTCGACTACCGTCCATTGAACAAGAAGACAATCAAGAACAAGTATCCACTTCCTAACATCAATGAGCTATTTGAACAACTCAAAGGTGCTAAAGTATTCTCGAAGCTTGACCTTCGTATGGGTTATCATCAGATTCGCATTCGTGAAGAAGATATTCCCAAGACAGCATTCAGAACGAGCTTTGGTTCTTATGAATATACTGTCGTGTCTTTCGGCCTTGTCAATGCTCCTCCGGTGTTCTCTCGGATGATGAATTTCATCTTCAACCCATATACCAATGAATTCGTTCTGGTGTATCTTGATGATATCTTGGTCTTCTCCAAGAATAAGCAGGATCATGCCAAACATTTGCGATTGGTGCTCGACAAGCTCAGAGAGTATCAATTCTATGCGAAGTTCTCCAAATGTGAGTTTTGGCTCGATGAAGTTCTTTTCCTTGGTCACATCATCTCCGCCAAAGGCATCGCTGTAAACCCCGAGAAGGTGTCCGCAGTTCTGGATTGGGAACCTCCTCTAAATGTCAAGCAGCTCCGCAGTTTTCTGGGTCTTGCAAGCTATTGCCGAAGATTCATTGAGAATTTCTCCAAGATTGCAAAGCCTCTTTCCAACCTCATACAGAAGCATGTCAAATATGTCTGGTCTCCTGAGTGTGACGTTGCTTTCAACACTCTCAAACAGAAACTAGTCACAGCTCCTGTCTTGACTCCTCTTGATGAATCCAAGCCGTATGAAGTTTTCTGTGATGCTTCTCTCCAAGGTCTCGGTGCTGTGTTAATGCAAGAGAAGAAAGTTGTGGCTTATACCTCTCGGTAGTTGAAGCCCAACGAGGAGAACTACCCCACTCACGATATTGAGTTGGCGGCAGTTGTCCATGCTTTGGTTACGTGGAGACATCTCTTGTTGGGAAGACAAGTGGACATTTTCACTGATCACAAGAGTCTCAAGTATATCTTCACTCAGCCCAACCTCAACCTCAGGCAGACTCGATGGGTCGAAATGATTCAAGAGTACAATCCGAGTATCGAATATACTCCAGGCAAGGCTAATGTCATTGCAGATGCTTTAAGCAGGAAAGCTTATTGCAACAGCTTAATTCTCAAGCCTTTCCAGCCGGATCTTTGTGAAGCTTTCCGCAAGCTGAATCTCCAAGTTGTTCCTCAAGGCTTTCTTGCCAACCTCATAGTATCTCCTACTTTGGAAGATCAAATTCGTGAGGCACAACTCCTTGATGCCATGGTGAAGAAGGTGAAACGTGGTATCGACAAGGGTCTTTCCAAATACAAGTGCTATCGCATTGATGACAGAGACACTTTGTTCTTCGAGGACCGAATTGTGGTTCCGAAAGGTGATCTAAGGAAAGTCATAATGAACGAGGCGCACAATTCTCTCCTTTCCTTTCATCCTGGAAGTACGAAGATGTATTTTGACCTCAAGCAGTCGTATTGGTGGACTCGAATGAAGCGAGAAATTGCTCAATTCGTTAATGAATGTGATGTCTGCCGAAGAGTGAAAGCAGAACACCAACGACCAGCTGGTCTCCTCCAACCTCTTGCTATTCCGGAATGGAAGTTTGATCATATCGAAATGGACTTCGTGACTGGATTTCCCAAGTCCAAGCGCGGAAATGATGCTATTTTCGTTGTCATCGACAAGCTCTCTAAAGTGGCTCATTTCCTTCCTATCAAAGAATCCATCACAGCAGCTCAGCTGGCAGAGCTCTACACCTCCAGAATTGTCTCCTTGCACGGCATTCCACAATTGATTTCTTCAGATCGTGGAAGCATCTTCACCTCTAAGTTCTGGGACTCCTTCCAGAAGGCCATGGGCACAAACATTCGCTTCAGCACAGTTTTTCATCCTCAAACTAGTGGCCAAGTCGAGCGAGTAAATCAAATTCTTGAAGATATGCTCAGGGCTTGTGTCATTTCCTTTGGCATGAAATGGGAAGATTGTCTTCCATATGCTGAATTCTCCTACAACAACAGCTTCCAAGCGAGTTCGGGCAAGGCCCCATTCGAGATTCTCTATGGCAGAAAGTGCCGTACCCCTCTTAATTGGTCAGAGACTGGTGAACGCCAACTTCTTGGCAATGACTTAATCACTGAAGCTGAAGAGATGTGTAAAGTCATCCGTGAAAATCTCAAAGCCGCGCAATCGCGCCAGAAGAGCTACTATGATAGTAAGCATCGTGATTTGGCTTTCGAGATCGGAGACCATGTCTACCTCCGTGTCTCTCCAATGAAAGGCACTCGTCGCTTCGCTATCAAAGGGAAACTTGCCCCTAGATACGTGGGTCCTTTCAAGATCTTTGGCAAAAGAGGCGACCTCGCCTATCAACTTGAGCTTCCTTCCAACTTCGCGAACGTGCACGATGTGTTCCACGTGTCACAGCTCCGCAAGTGCTTCAAGACGCCTGAGCGCACTATCGACTTCGAAGAGATTGACCTCCAAGAAGATTTGTCTTATCATGAGCACCTAGTTGCTATTCTTGAAGAAACTGAGCGCAAGACTCGCAACAAGTCTATCAAATTCCTCAAAGTGAAGTGGTCGCACCATTCCGACCGGGAAGCCACCTGGGAACGCGAGGACCATCTCCGTTCCGAATATCCGGAGTTCTTTCAGTCCTAGATCTCGGGACGAGATCCTCTCGTAGTGGTGGAGTGTTGTAACACCCCGCATGTAACTTGCCATAATTGTAACTCCGACTCTTGCCATTTCCGGCTATGTGATATGTTTTTCCCTCCGTTGTTGGGTTTTGTCTTTCGTTTTGTATTTTGTCATGTCATGCATTTTCATATCATATCATCATGTGCATTGCATTCGCATACGTGTTCGTCTCATGCATCCGAGCATTTTCCCCGTTGTCCGTTTTCCAATCCGGTGCTCCTATCTCCTCCGGTGCACCCCTCTAGTTTTCTTTCGTCTGCGTGTGTCAAACTTTCTCGGAATGGACCGAGGCTTGTCAAGTGGCTTTATTATACCACCCGGAGACTACCGGTCAAGTTTCGTTCCATTCGGAGGTCGTTTGGTACTCCAACGGTTAACCGGGCCTCCGCTATGTCCATTTGAGTGTCCAGCAAAAACCCCCTCCAAATCCAGCCCAAAGCCCACCAAACTCTCTACCATGCACTAGGTCGTTCGATCACGATCGTGTGGGCGAAAACCGCACCTCATTTGGAGTCTCCTAGCTCCCTCTACCTATAAATGAGTGGGCATCCCGAAAAACGAAATCTCAGACGAACCCTAACCCTCTCCCTCCGCGCCGCGCCGGACGCGTCCGCCCGCGCC